>NC_034603.1:87344566-87346157 GCF_900095145.1 Mus pahari | reverse complement strand
AACTCACTCTGTAGACCAGGCTGGCCTCGAACTCAGAAATCCACCTGCCTCTGCCTCCCAAGTGCTGGGATTAAAGGCGTGCGCCACCATGCCCGGCTCTATCTACTATCTATCTATCTATCTATCTATCTATCTATCTATCTATCTATCTATCTATCTATCATTAAAGAATGGGGCTGGGAAGATGGGTCTGCAGTTAAGAGCACTTTTTGCTCTTCATGAAGACGAGGATTCAGTTCTCAACACCATGTCTAGTGGTTCACACTGGCTCTAACTACAACTACAGGGGAATTTCTCCTCTCCTGGCATCTGTGGGCACTGTACACCTGCAGCATACAATTAGACATATATAGATACACATAAATAAGATAAAAATAAATCTTAAAGATAATCAGCTTTTCAAGGTCAGAGAAACTCTTGTCTCAAAAAAACAAAAAACAAACCCAAAACTAAACAAAAAAAAAAAACCTCAATTATTAAAAAGAAAAGTAGAAAATGGGCAAAAATATGTGAGAGGTTATTCCCTCAGAGGTGACACGGATGGCAAATGAGCAAATGTAGAGACTATGGCTCTTTCTTTGTCAGGGAAATGCAAATTAAAACCATCAGAAGATATCAGCATATCCCCATCAGAACGGCCACAAAAGCGTATGCTGGTGAGGATGTGGAGAAACAGTCAGTCATTCATTGCTGGAGGATCTTAGAACGGCACGACTCTGGGAAAGGTTAGCGGGCTTCCTCAGAAACAAACATACATGAAATAACCACCAACTGCATTCCTGGGAATTTACCCCAGAGACATAAAGATTCGTGCTCACACAACATCCTGGAGGGAAATGCACACAGCAGGCAATGGAGAGATGGCCCAGTGGTCAGAGCCTTCACTGCTCTTCCAGAGGACAGAGTCCCAGCGTCCACAAGGCAGTTCATGACTAACTGCCCTTACTCCCGGGACCAGTGTGTACTACTGTATTCGCACATACACAACAGTTTTGCCATTTTGTTTTGTTTTGTGTGTGTTTTTTTTTTTTTGGAAACAGCATCTCTGTTGTGTCACCCTGACTTTCCTGGAACTCTGTATGTAGATCAGGCTGTGCAGAGCTCACAGAGCTTGGCCAGACTCTTCCTCCTGTGTGCTGGGATCAAAGACATGCGTCACCACCTTGTCCTGCTGATCATTTTGAAAATAGTAAATCTTTGCCGGGAGTGGCGGCAAACACCTTTAGTCCCAGTACTTGGGAGGCTGAAGCAGGAGGATCTCTGTGAGTCTGAGGTCACCCTCTTGGAGCACTAGATACCTAGATCCAGGCAAACCAAGGCTACAGCGTTGGAGACCCTGGTCTCAAAAAATTAAATATAAAGAAATAAATCTTTAAAAAAGAAAATCCGCATACCCAATTTATTCCCTTAGTCACTTTTTTGTTGCTGTGAAAAAAACAAACATACGCACATGATCTAGGCAGGCATCTTACAGGAAGGGATCATCTGGGCCCGCAGTTCCACAAGGGATGAGTCCATCCCCACCACCAGTGCCCTGTGAACATGGATCTGTAAGTCTCTGGGATAAATTCTTTTTTTTTTTTTTTTTTTG
>NC_034603.1:87338904-87344501 GCF_900095145.1 Mus pahari | reverse complement strand
TCAGAAATCCACCTACCTCTGCCTCCCAAGTGCTGGGATTAAAGGCATGCGCCACCACGCCCGGCTGGGATAAATTCTTAAATTCTCTAGAGTGAAATTGTGTGTTACTTCATAGCTCTGTTTATTTCTAAGGAAACTGCCAAACTGCTTTCCAGAGTTGTATCATGTCACGCCTTTAATCCCAGCACTCAGGAGGCAGAGGCAGGAGGATCTCTGTGAGTTTGAGGCCAGCCTGGTCTATACAGCAAGCTCCAAGCCAGCCATGGCTATTGGGAGAAACCCTGACTTGAGGAGATGTTCCTGTGCTGTTTAAAGCTGTTTATATAACATTCTTGAAATGACAAGGTTACAGAGGAGTAGAGAGGATGATGGCGGCTGGGGTTAACAAAGGAAGAGGGAGCCTGTGGCTCCAGAGAGCGATGAAGGCAGCCCTTGCACCGCTGAAGCAGTCTGAGTCATGGTTACACACACAGCAATGCTATGTTGGAGGGCAAACCACGTCAAGGCCATTCCGCTCTCTTAGCGTTGTTTCTGGTAAGAGCGTGAATCTACAATTATTTCAAAGTAAATAGCTTACTAAAAAATAAAACCCTGGCAAATGTGTGTATGTATGCACATAGATCAGATATATATATATCATATATTTGTGACTTTATATAACTGCCAAATACACATTGTTATTTTTATTACACTCATTGCACACACTTTAAAATTATAAGTGATTAAAAAAAAAATACCAGCTCTGGGGGTTCACCCAGAGTCTCCCAGTTGGAACCTCAGGGGCCAGGGTTCCTAAGTCTGCCCATGTGCAGGCTAATTCCTGGCTGCACAACAGTCTGAGATCAGGAAAACCTCAAGTGTGTAGAACTCACCAACATGACCTCAGATCTCGACCCCTACCAGACCATGGGTCATTAGAGCCAGGACAGACACTGGGCCAAAATAGGGCCTTTAAGACCCAAACTTCCGAGCCAAGGACCTGAAGGTTAAACCCATCTGGAGGTGGCCCTACAGACTGCGGGACCAAGGCAGAGGAATGGGAACCCGGAAGACACTTCTGCCAGCAGCAGCTTGAAAACAAACCCCTGACTCTTCGTGTTCATGCTCGCACCCCAACCTCCTACAGGGTGTGTCCCTTCCCCTTGAGTTGGTCTCGGTGGCCTAGAAGACTTCTGCGGCTTTGGCCCAGCCACGCCGGACTGAGAAGTCCTGAGTCAGAACCCAGGGAGCTCTGAGGAACTCTATGCCTCGGTCCTCCCTGACGGCTCCGTGCCAAAGGAAGAGGTTTCCAGATGGCTCCGGACTTGTCTCCTGCAGTGGGGGAGTCTTCCCAACCAACAGAGTGAAATGAGCCACGCTCACTGGGCCCTACTCAGTCTCTCAAGCCACACACTGTAAGCTTGGAATTGGCTGTTATTAAGCATTATGTTGCCGACTACAGAAGATATGAACCACAACGCAGCCCAAACAGGATGCCCCAGGCTCCTGACCTCGGGAACCCGCCTGTTTCCTGTTCTTTGGGACACCTGCATATGCTGCGAAAATTTCCTCTAACCTACAAGCCAGCCCAGGCTTCCTTCCCTGTTAACCCTAGGAATCCTGACCCTTGGGCTGTACGAGGCACTGTGGCTATCCAAGGGGGAAGTGATGGAAGGACGGGGCAGGAGGGAAAGAGGCTGTGGTTGGGATCTGCAAGATCTCTGTACGTAGGTAGGGTTAAAAATCAGACTCAAAAGAGCAGCCATCCAGAAACAGCATTCAGAGATGGAGCAGGGTAGTGCAGATCACCATTTCAGAGGCTGCACAGATGAAGACGTCACTGAGAACACACACACACACACACACACACACACACACACACACACACACACGGAGAGGGAGGGCTGCTGTTGAACATGAACCCCAAACACATGTTGCACATTTAATTCCCAAAGTCACTTGAAGATATTTCGAAGGTCAGTAGGAGGTCATTGGTCATTATGGTTAGATAAGATCATTACGGCAGGGGCTCCTCAGTGGCAACAAGGAGGCTAGAGAGACCCAAGATGCCGTTCCTGTTCTATCTTGCCATGAGATATCTTTGCCTTGCTGGGAAGCCAGACTGTGTTCTCAGACTCCCCAGCTCCTGCACCAGGTGCTAAGTACACTTTATAAACTTCTCAGCCTGACATATTTTGTTACAGCGACAGAAATCAGACTGGTGGTGGATAGGGACAATATCATCGAAGAAAATGTGTAGAAACTGACAAGGAGCTGAGAAGCCACAGTCAACTTTGGGGACTTTTGTCAGAGCACATAGGGGTTGAGGTAGACGTCATCACGTGGGGTGGGGCTCAGGTGCAGCCCAGCAAGGAGGGGACTTGCCTAGCGTGCTTGAAACTGCATCCTCGGCACACGTGGGTGGCACAGAGCAGCTCCGGTGGCCCTGCGTGGCCTCAGACACACGCCCACCCAAGCTGCTGCTTCCTTGTCCCTGTCAAGATAAGTGCGGGAATTGAAAGCCAGCATTTAGCATTTTTATAGCAGTCTGACAGACGCGCTATGCTTGTTGGACCTAATAATAAAAAATTAGGGCCTGCATTTTGGATGTCTTTGGGGATTTTTTTCCCTTTTTCTAGTAATACTTTTTATTTTATTTTACAAGAGTATTTGTCTGAGATGGATTGGGAACAAAAACAAAACAAAACAGAAGCTGAGCACAGACTATTCTTTCCAGATGGGGGAAAGGGAGAGGGGAGAAAGAAAGAGAGAGAGAGAGAGAGAGAGAGAGAGAGAGAGAGAGAGAGAGAGAGAGAGAACCAGAAGAAGGCTGGGGCGTTGACCTGAGTGGCGTTTGGTGTGGAGGAAGGTTCCATGGTTTGTCTTGCTTATGGTGATGGTATTTATCTATCACCTGAGAAACTTAAACATGTTTATAAGGTGAAAGGAAAATGACTGAGAAAGAAATGACAGGCAGCAGAGAAAACAACAACTACCACCACTGCTGCAACCACAACGACCACAACCACAACAGCCACCATCGACACAATAATAACCACAACAACCACCACCACAACAACAACAACAACAAAAACCTGACACAAGAAAGTCAGCTCCTAAGCTGGAAGGGCCGGGGTAGAAAAACAGAACAAAATACAACTGCCAAACTCGAACTCAGAAATCCTCCTGCCTCTGCCTCCCAAGTGCTGGGATTAAAGGCGTGCGCCACCACTGCCCAACTATGTTTTTTTTTTTAAAAAAAAACAATAGATGTGCCTTATGCACATCAGTGGCTGCACACACAATCACTGTGCACACCCACACACCCACCCCGTGTACACCAGGAAAGGAAAAAGAGATCAAAGCTATAGGGCAGAGGAACAGAGTTTCAGGGAGATTGATTGGTTGTTGTTTTGTGTTTCTTCAGTTCTGGGAATTGAACCCAGGGCCCTGGACAGGCTAGGCAAGTGCTCGACCAGTGAGCTACAGCCCCAACCTCAGACTTACAAGTTTTGTTTATGTTGTTTTTTCAAGACAGGGTCTCACTACACAACCCTGGCTGTCCTGGAACTCACTATGTAGATGAGGCTGGTCTCGAACTCACAGTGATCTCCCTCTGCCTCCCCAGTGCTGGGATTAAGGATGTGGACCACGACACCTGGCTTAAGACTTACATGGTTTTTAAGTTCTAAGAATGAGAGATACAGCCAGAGTGATGTCACACACCATGTACTTACCTCCACACAGATAACACACACAATTTAAAAAATGAAATTTGTGTTCTAGCCCCTCTGTGAAGACAGACACAAAAATCTCTGAAAACATGTTGGGGCTTCTCTGGAACGTTTTACCTGCTTTCAATTAAACCTTGATTTGTCCCTTTCTGCCTCTCCTGCTCTCTAATGTTCCTCAAGTGTTACATTTCAACTTTCTCCTCCAGGGTTCCCACAGGCTTTGAGATTTGAAGCTCTTGGTGATGCCTCCTCGTCTCTTTTAAGATTTATTTATTTTTACGTGCATATTGCCTACGTGAATATCCACGGGCATGCCTGGTGCCTGTGAAGACCAGAAGTGGTTGGATCTGTGAACTGGAGTGAACTGGAGTTGCAGATGGTTGTGAACTACCATAAGTGCTGGGAACCAAACGCCAGCCCTAGGAAAGAGCAAAGGCTGTCCTTAACCACTGGGGCACCGTCCCAGCCCCTGCTTCTTCATTTGAAAGTCGTTAGTACTGGGCTTTTACATTTTTCTTTTTTCTTCTGTGAGTGTGTGTGTTCATGTGTCTGTGAGCTAGTGGGCATACACCTATGCAGGCACACACACACACACACACACACACAAAGCTGGGTGTGTAGAGGTCAGAGGGCAGCCTGCATGAGCCAGTTTTCCATTCCCACTCTGTGGATTCCGAGTCTCCAACTCGTGTTCCCAGGCATGGGGGGAGGTGCCTTAACCCACTGAAAACTCCCGACCCTGTTTTGGTTTGTGAAATGAGAGTTTCATGCTGGCCTTGAACTCTGCTCCTCCTGCTTCCACCTCCTGAGTCCTGGGATTGCAGGCACGCTCTACCACACCCGACTGGCTTTGCTTTGTGTTCCACACGGTATCTTGTTGTCCCTATGACACAGCTTGTCTTCTATTTCCTATGTCTGTTAAATTTGTCAAGTTTCTGCTCCATTTATTTAGAAGATTTATATCAAAGTCTATTCGTCCACTGGTTAATTTTTCTAAAGGGATTGATCACTTTTGTGGTACTGGGGATGGAACTTAGGGTCCACTCTGATTGATAGGCACTCAGTGCTACGCCATCCAATCCTAGTAGCTCTGCGTGTGTGTTCATGTGTGTGTGTGTTATGTGTTCATGTGTGTATGTTATGTGTGCTCATATGTGTGTGTTCTGTTTGTTCATGTGTGCATGTGTTCATTTATGTATGTGTTCATGTCTGTATGTGTTCATGTCTGTATGTTGTGTGTTCATGTGTGTGTATTGTGTATGTGTTCATGTGTATATGCTGTGTATTAATGTGTGTTCGTATGTATTCATGTGTGTGTTGATGTGTGTGTGTCCATGTTCATGTGGGGTTTGTGTGTGTATGTATCTGTATGTGTTCATGCAGGAAGAGACATATGACTACCAGAGTGTCTTTTTTTTTCATTTTTTAAAAAATTATTTGTTTATTTTATGTATATGAGTATACTGTAGCTGTCTTTAGATACACCAGAATCATTACAGATGGTTGTGAGCTACCATGTGGTTGCTGGGAATTGAACTCAGGACCTCTGGAAGAGCAGCCACTGCTCTTAACCATTGAGCCATCTCTCCAGCCCCAGGTGTCTTTTTCAATCTTTCTCTACCTTAAATACTTTTAAGCTGTCACTACTCATTTTTAAATTTTATTTGTTTATTACTAGGGATCATGCATGTGGAGGTTAGAGGCACTCTTGGGAATCAGTTCTCTCCTTCCTTTCTGTGCATTCTAGGGGTAACCTCGCCGCGCAAGGCTTGCAACTGTAAATGGTTTACCTGCTAAGGCGTCTCATGCTTGTTCTCTCTCTCTCTCTCTCTCTCTCTCTCTCTCTCACACACACACACACACACACACACACACACACACTCA
>NC_034603.1:87335717-87338719 GCF_900095145.1 Mus pahari | reverse complement strand
CTCTTCCAGAGGTCCTGAGTTCAATTCCCAGCAACCACATGGTGGCTCACAACCATCTGTAATGGGATCCGATGCCCTCTTCTGGTATGTCTGAAAATAGCTACAGTGTACTCAATATAAATAAATAAAATAATAATAATAATAATAATAATAATAATATTTTAAAAAATAACTTGTAGACATCAATCTGGTCTCTTGCTCACAGAGATCCACCAGCCTCCGCTTCCCAGGTGCTGGGATCAAGGGTTTGTGTCACCTTATTTGTTTATGATGAACCTAAAGGTCAGCTTGCTGTTCATCTCCCCAGCACTAAGGTCACAGTGCACACCCTCTATCCCAGGGCTGCCCATCCCCAGATCACTGGCATCCTTCTCCCATGCCACCAAGAGCATTTTCCAATATAGTCCCTGATGAAGCCGACTCAGCCCCCATAAACCCCCTTGCATACCTCTTGAAGTATATTATTTATTTATTTAGCTGGAGTACAGGCATCTAGCAATTATTTCAGAGAGTATTTGTTAGAAATAAATTCTCTTGGCACAACCAAAAGCGGTGTTTGTTTTCCTCCCCCACCACTGAGTGCCTGTCAGACCAGGCATGGAACTTTAGGCTCAGCTAATTTTCCCTCTGGACGGTGAAGGTGTCCTCGCTGTCTTTGAATCTCAAGTTTCCAACATTAGATGTCAGCTCCTTGCTTTTTTCTGGAGGTAGTGTGTTTTCCCACTGGGAACCTGCATCTCTCTTCCCTGTGTTCTGAAATGTTTTCCTAGGGTCTCCTTCGGCCCTGGACAGTTTTATTATTTCCGTAACTATTCCCTCTCCTTCTTTCAGTTCCCTGGAATCACATTTAAATGGCCCATTTCCCATGTTGCTTAGCTTTAACTTCACACTTTTCTGGGGAAGGGTGTGTCCTTCACCATGTGTTCTAGAAAATTCCTCAGCTTGACTTCCCCCCTCGCTGATGACCCATGGCCCAGCCCATCCTCCTCTTTGGCTTGCTAGGAGCATTTTTTTTATCTCAATGGGGAAATATTTTCTTTCTCAAGACATCTAGTTGACCTTTGGAAAGTATCTTTTTAAGTTTATTTTTATTTTTTTTCATGTAAACATAATTTTGGGTTTTCCTGAATTTATAAATAATGTATTCTTGTAAATTTCTGAATAATACATAAAATTGTAAAAAAGAAAGCAAAATACCACCAGAATATTCTATTCCCCAGATTATTTTATTTTTTTATCTTTTTCTTATTTTAAGATTCTTTTTGAGTCTGGGCAGGGTCTCACTATGCTGTATACACTATAGTGGAGTTTCATCCAAACCCTGCAGCTTGATGAAACTGAACAGTCACCACATAGCCCAGGCTTGCCCGGCATTCTCTGAGTAGTTCAGGCTGACCTTGAACTCATGATCTTATGACCTCAGCCTCTTGGGTGCCACTTTAATTGGCTGGATTTCTGTTACAATTTTTCTCTCTGAAAAATGTTACCAGTGCTGTTTTATAATGTCCTGTGTGCTTTGAAAACTCCCCCTTTCTTGTGTTAGCTCAGACTAAGTCTCTATTTTCTAGTAGACACCTACTTGACTGCGCATCACGTTAGCAACAGTTCGTCCTTTCTGGACTCCCCAAAGCAAGTAGTCCAACTTCAGAGGCTGGCACTCCACACAGCCAAGGAGTCTCAGAAGTGATGGCTCCCCTGCCATCATCCATGGGACACCTGGGCGTGTCTGTCTGCACTCTAGTGTGGGAAGAGGACATCGGATAGGCTTGTGTGTGCCTGAAACAGATTCTCATTTCATCTGCCACATTGTGTTGGGTTTTACAGGGAAACCAGAAAATGTAGCCCAGCCAGAGTCTCCATGAGAAGGAAAAACTTGAATGGAAAGGTAGAAACTTAGCAGTCTTTCTTCTGGCCTCCAGATATCTGTGAGCGCCCACATCCTCAAACAAATTTAAACACATTGGGGACATGTTGAGTTGGCTGCTAGGGACAAGTTGAGTTAGCTGCTGCCCTTCCATCTCTGTAATCTGATTAGTACTCTGGGACTGTTATAGGCCTAAGTCCTGTGTGTGTGTGTGTGTGTGTGTTTGTGTGTGTGTACATGGTGTGTGTTTGTGTGTGTGTACATGTGCCCACATGCACTTGTGCACACACAGGTTCCATGGCAACCACAAAGAAGTTGAAGGGCAGTTTGTGGGAATCAGTTCTCTCCTTCACTATGTGGGTCCCAGGACCAAACTCAGGTCATCAAGCTTGCTGATGGGCACTTTAACCTGTGGAACCAGCCATCTTGCCCAACAAACCTACGTCCTTTTCCTGGACCAAGTTGTCTTCATCATTGTTCTCAGAACAATAATGACCACTTTTTCTACACATTTGGAGGGTTTAAACAGTAGCCCTTCCAACCTGAGACTCCACAGTTCTAAGCAACCTTTGGTTATACCTGGCCTCCCTTTCTGCAAGTGGCAGGTGACAGGCTAACAGCATGGCCCTCACCTACCTCCTCCATTTCCCCCAGTTTGCTGCAGGGTAGCCAGGGAAAAATGTCACTATTTCTACCTCCTCAGTTTCCCTGTCATCCACAACCCAGGGCTCCTTCTGCCCAATGTCCACTTCTGTATTAGTCAGGACAGCCATCCCAGATAGCTGTCACAACCATGCTGCTTAGAGAGCCTCAGAACATGGCTTAAGGTGGCAACTCGTCCTCACAGGCCCAAGAGACTGAGAAATGCGCTGGGATGCTCTCTCCTCCTGAGACCAGATGCACCCCATTTATTCTCCCAATAGTCTATCTCCTCATCCTGGTTCCCTGGCACCCAATATAATAAGGCTGACCTTGCTAGCACATGTCAAACTTTATCCACTTCGCATCTGCTAACGGTCCCATGTGCCAGAGGGAGCCATATTACCAAATCCAAAGTTGGGAGGAGGGGCGGGGCTCCTTACCCTTGTAGTAAAGAAGTAGACAAGAAATCAAGAACTAGGCTCAGATACTTAAGATA
>NC_034603.1:87313716-87335577 GCF_900095145.1 Mus pahari | reverse complement strand
AAAAAAAAAAAAAAAAAGATAAGTTTAAACTAAATTAACCAAGTTTAATTGCCTGAACATACAGGCTCTGGGGATAGACAGCACAAGCAAAACCCAAGATTTCTCATGAGAAGTATGGCCGTGGTCCTTCAACTTCTGCAGAGGTCAGAAGAGGACACCAGATTCTCCTGGGACTGGAGTTACAGACAGTTGTGAATCATGATGTAGCTACTGAAGGGCTGGACAGATGGCTCAGCTGTTAAGAGCACTAACTGCTCTTCCAGAGGTCCTGAGTTCAATTCCCAGCAACCACGTGGTGGCTTACAACCATCTGTAATGGGGTCTGATGCCCTCTTCTGGTGTGTCTGAAGAGAGCAATGGTGTACTCATATACCATGTAACTACTGTGACTCAAGCGCTCTTAATCACGGGGCCAACTCTGCAGCCAGGGTCGGCGGTTCTAACTTGTGCTGCTCTGTAAGGTTCCGTGTTCCCATCCAGTAGTCCAGTCTCTGTATGCTGCTGAGAGCCTCGGTATAGGCTCTAAGGCCAAGAGAACTTCTTCACATGTTCACCACTCTCCGGTGGTGTCTGCTTAGTTTCAGCTCAGTGAGCGCAGCCCAGGAAGAGATTGTCTCCACAGACTCCCACCCATCACCCTGACAGCGATCCCAGAATTCCACAGTTTCCTCTGAAAGGCTCTCCTTGGAGCCCTCCTACTGGCCAGCAGTTTCCCTCTTGCAAGAGCAGTGCCCCCAACTTGTCTCCCAGGCACTGTTCTTGTTCTCTGGTTGTAATGGATTTTAAAACTTTTCTATCATTTCTAGGGCTTGAGGGTGGGAAGAGAGGCAATTTGGAATTATCTCGACCACTATCTTGATTCAATCTTGGTCTCAAAAAAAAAAAAAAAAATCAGTTTGTGTCCACCCTGGGGTGCTTAATCCCCAGGAGCTGAACTTCAAGGTCGATTTGATCACCATGTCTGTGGTTTGCAACCATAGCTGGACAAGTCCTAGATCCTGAGTGCTACGACCTGACCTTCATTTAGCTACAGGCTCTCTCAGGATCCCTGGACTTCTGAAAAGAGGAATTTAAAAACGGAGCCATAAAGGTGGCTGAGTACTGCCTTCAGCAGCAAGGAATTAGATGCTGGCTTCTGTGACAACCGCGTGGGAGATGCTGGGATTGATAGCGCTCAGGTGGAGCCCTGCAAATCCAGGGATGTAATGCACCTCATTTACCTCCCGGGCTCATTTTACCATCGGTGGCACCAGATTACAGCCCCTGCATCAGGTGGCTGTTTTCCTTTTCTTCTTGATTTGTGGATTTCACTTGGAGCCAAGATGCAGAAAGGGGGGAAAGGTTGGGAAACACCTCCAGGTCTGAGACCAGGACAAGGCGGGCGGTGAACTCAAAAGAAGATGCCTGCCTGCTCCTGTAGGTATGGCTTGTTTTCTTGCCCTTGCTGCCCTGCCTGGCTTGGGGCACACTTGAGATGTATCCTTTCCTGTTAAGCCAGCAACATAGCTCTGGACGTGGTCCACTTTGGCCTGAATCTTTTTCATCACTCGATATTTCTCTGCTCAGAAGGCAAATGAGTCGCTGCCCACTAAGGTGGACCTGGGGCAGTGGCCCCCAATCCTGTAGTCCTTCCTGAGAGGGCCTATGCACCTCGACCCCTGAACTCAGAGATACCTTTAAATCAGAACATCACATTATTACCATTCGATCTCAGAGCACCTTCCTGACTTCCGGGGATGTTGCACACCCTGAATTTCAAAGTTCAAGGCACTGCGTGTCCCGGGTGCAAGGGGCTGATCTAAAATCAAGTCCCCTGGGGCTTCCGGACTGACTTGCGGCTCCCCAGAGCCCCGATGTGATTCCCTTACACTTCCTTCCGGATTTGGGGGCATCTTTCCAGATAGTGGAAAGGAATCCAAAATTTGGAATTCCACGGCGGAGCCAGCTCGAAGCTGCAGACACTCTTAAGCCTCAGAGCCCAGATCCTGAAAGCTTACCAGTTTACAGTATCTTCTCGGGAAATAGAGCCTCCTCTTCGGCCACACCTCCTGGATCATCTATTGGCCAACCTGAGCACCGCCCACGCGATGCCATTGGTTTGCACCGGCTGCCCAGACAAAGGGAGCGGCCGTTGCGGGAGGCGATGGGGCGGGGCTAGGCGGGGGCTCTGGGACGGGCGGGGACGCTGCCCTCGTGGAGGCGGGGCGGGGGCCTCCACGTGGGTGGGGCTGGGCGCCCTCCCCACCCCCACGAGGGCCGCGGCCGTGGGGCGCTGGTAGCTCTCCCGCCCCTCCGCCCTGCACCCCTCCCGCCCTAGGGCTCTTTCCTGGACTGCGGCTGCAGCCTTCTCTTCCCGGAGGGCTCAGAGTTCGTCCCCTTTTCGCGATTGGGAACGTGGACACGCTGGAGCCTGGATGCAGAAGGGTGCGCGGGAGCAGCGAGCTGGTGCGCGAGCTGCAGCCCAGCGTCCAGGCCGCACCACTCTCTGCTGATCCAAAGGACTACGGAAACCCTGCTTGCCGACGTTGGCCTGGGAGTTAGCGCGGGCCCTGGCGCTAGAAAATGGATCCCACTCCTAGAAAGGCGGGCCGGGTATCCCGCTCCTGCCTCCTGGAGAATTAGCTTGGCGGAGTGTGTGGCCGGGGAGGGAGGGAGGAAGGGATGGAGGGAGGGACAGGCCTGGGGTCGACCAGCCGGGTAGGGAGTAGCTTCTGGGGAGCTCCTTTGCCTACGGAGGGCCGGCGAGGCTGCCCTCAGAGCGCCGCCAGGTACGTGTTTTTTTCCTTGTTTCCCGGGCGCCCAGAGCGCACTCTGGGGAGGGAAGGAATAAAAACCCAGCTGGTGTGTAGGAGATGTTCGCACCAAACGTGTCTTTCTGAGGGGTCCTGGGACGGCAGCCGAACTCGGGGTAGCCCCCTGAGCTGTATTCTGGAATCCCTACTGGGCTCTCCACCACCCGCAGGACGGGGCTTGGAACCAGTCCCTGTGGAAATGCGCGTCGCTTTCTTCCGAGGCCCACGAAATTCATCCAGGACGCCGTGGGTACCACAGCAAGATGGCTCTGTTTTGAAGTTACCCCCCAACCCGGAAACCTAGAATTCTCGTTTTCTGAGCCGGGATGTTGTTTACTTCAGGGAAACCTGGGCTTGGCTCCTGCTGCGCGCTGGGTGACTTAGGAACGTATCCCTCCTGGATCTGGGAACTCCAGATTTGCGGGGTTAGGAGATACCCTCAGAGTTGTGTTTTTTTTGTTGTTGTTGTTGTTATTTTTCAGCATCAGAAGAGCCTGGTAGATGAACTGGAGCGGGCCCCGTCCCCTCCCCCATACCCACTTCAAACAAAAGAGCTCCTCGGAGAATATTTTTTAAGGGGAGAGCGCTTCTGAATGTGGACCCGCAGTTCTCCCCGCCCCCCGTTCCTAGGAAGGACAAGGGTTTTATTTGTGTGTTTAAAACAAAGGCGAAGCTAGACGCGAGTTGCGGGGAAAGGGGCGCTTTTATTTTGAAGTTCTTGAAGAATTCACTTTCTTTTCTCCCAAGTTAGCTGCAGCTGAGCCAGAAGCGTCCCCACTGGCTTACCCGATAGTGGGATTTTGCACAGTGTCGGCTAAGGGTGGCTTTGTGAGAAGACCATTTCAGGAGAAGAAACGGGGCTCTGGCTGGTGGGGTAGAAACCCCTATGGAATGAAAAGTACTCCCAGTCTCTTTGAGGAAGATTGCAAAGTAAGGTGGGTTGTTTTTCTTGTGTCCCATCCTTCCCACCCCTTACATTAGAAAAAAAGGCCCCCAAGCGTGCAGCACCAGGTGGACGTTTGGAAGCAGCGAGTGGAATCTCGTTTAAAAACTTCCGACCCCTCGCACACCAAGTATCTATCGTCGTCGTGCTTTGGGTGAGGAAGAATGTGACTTCCCTACCCAGAGTCTGGTTGAGCACGGATCCCGCCATGGAGATAAGGGTCCCGGCGGGGGGGAAGGTCCCTCTTTCTGGGACAAAGCGATCCTTAATTGTAGCAACCTTCCGGAGTCCCGGGCGTCTGTCTGCCCGCGCAGCGCTTGGTGGGTAGTCCCGCTTCCACCAAAACTGCGTTTCGTTTCTCAAAATAAAACTCAACAAGCCATAAAGCTTCCGACGCCGGTGGAGAAGGCGCCGCGGATTTATGGCTCCTGAATTCCCCACTCTCTAATTATCCTTGTTTTTACTTGACTTACGGGTAGTGACCAATAAAATCATTTTCCATTTTGGATTTTTTTTTTTTCCTCTCTGGCTAACATGAAAAATTCAAGTTGCGCCCTTCTCTCACCCGCTTGGACAGACCTTTTTTTTCTGAACGGGGTTGGGGGTGGGGATAAAAGAACCCTGCCTCCATCTTTCCCCTCTACCAAGGGCTGAACTGTCTCCCCATTCCCCGATTAATTGCATTTAGGGGAGAGCTCCCTCCATCCCTTCTCCCTCCACTCTAGGGCCTTTTTGCGGATATTTCCCTAGAAACCCCGCTGGGCTCCGGCTCTGAACAGCGCCGGAGGACCGCAACGCCCACCTAGACCCTGCTGCGGGTCTCCCGTGGCCTCAGCTCCTGTTGGGTCACCTCCCTCAGCCTCCCGGAACGCTCACAGGAGCTCGAGCCTTTGGACGTTCTGGGGTCTCCAACTTTATGTGGGGATCCCCGAACCGCCAGTGCCTGCCTCCCCATCCCCCATCCTCATCCCTTTGTTCGCCTCTCCGGACACTGAGTTGAAGGCAGGGAAAAAAAAAATAATTAGATGGAAATCAAAGATTAGACGGGGTGCGCTGGCCGCCAGGGCGAAGCCGGCCCAACACTCCGCTGGCGCCTCATAAATCTTTTTCGCAGGCCTGACAAAAGCCACGTCCTCCAGTTCCCTGGGAATCTAGAAACTTATCGATCTCCTCGACGTCCCCCAGACACCCCTCTTTGAGATCGAGGACGGAGAGTCCTTGGTGACCCCCCACTTAAGTCCAGCCCAGGACGTCCCAGCCCAATCCCGGAGTTAATTAATTTCAGAAATGGAAGAAGATGTCAGAGGGAGAGAGACCGACCTGGACCCAACCCTCTCCCAGGAAGGGCAACAAATATCCACAACCGGTTTGTAAAACCAAAGAAATGTTAGGGTGCCACGTTTCCCTTGCTCCAGCTGCCTGGAAGGATGTATTCTGAGAAGGGTGAGGGGCAGCTTAACCCCTCGTTGGCGACTCCTTTGTCTGGTCCAGCCATTTCTGGAACCAGCGGGCCGCCTGGGCCTGGGGCACAGAAGCCAGGCTCCCAGGCGCCGGTCCCCGCAGGTGTGCCGCCCGCTACTGTTGTGGGTCGGAGCCACGAGTGTGTGCGATCCACCCGGGATTGCACCCGAGAGCCCTCCGCTGGAACAGTTGAGAACTTTCGGAGTCGTCGTGCATTTAGAGTTTTTAAAAACTTGAATTAACTGGGGGAGTAGAGTGCTTCCCGACGCGAATGGAGGTGTCTTAAAAATTATATCCCACTGTTGAACCAGTTGTTTCCGACCTTAGGTATTAAAGAAATGTTGCCACATTTAATTTTGGTTGCCGTGAGATAGAGAGGGGAGCCCAACATTTTTCAGTAATTTGATAAGCCTTCAAGTAGCAAATCCGAAAGGGAGGCTGGCGGCCCAGGTATAGTTTCTTTATAACCTGAATTTACAATGAAAGCATTCTCCTTTATGGATATAATAGATTAGATTTCACAACTTAATTCTCTGCAATGGCTCCGTTTAAGGGAGCTCCGGCTGATTTTATTACGCCAAGCCAAATTGGATGCTTGTGGTCTTAACGAAAAGTGATTGTGACATAAAATATATAATTTTAAAGTAAAAAACCAACGGGTTCGACCCTGTCCCCTCCCCCCTCAGCCTTTCTCCTAACCCCTGCTCCTTATTCCCCAGTTTGGGAAATAGGGGAACATGGGTGCTGGTTGGTTTCTGCCTGGAAGTTAGGTGACCCCGGCGGTGGCTTGACGGCCTGGAGGGCCAGGCCAGACCCTCCCATCTGGTAGTCGAGAATATAAACATTCCCAACACAGTCCAGGGAATCTCCGGGTACTCTTCTGCCCACCCTGGTGACTTCAAGGCCTCCCCAGACTGGCGTGGAGCGCCAAGGAAGCATGCTCTGAGCCGCAGCGCGCGCGCTGTCTCAGGGACTCTTCTCTCCAGTCTGCGTGGAGTGAAGCTTCTGTCCTCTCCTCCCAAGGCCACCACCAAGGCTCTGTAGGCGGCGGTGCACAGAGCTGGCCTGGACGGCTCCATGTGCCGCACCCGAGCTGTGTTCAGCAAGTGTGGTCGCTGGGGACTGGGCAGCGGCGCGAGCAGCTCCCCAGCCCAGCCATCCCGCCCCTGAGCACCAGGAGCCAGCCCTACAAGCCGCAGCCGACAAGGACAAGGGTCTTTGGGCTCGAGCCGACCTGGCCTGCCAGCGCCTGCGGCCCACTCTGCCGTCACTTCTCATTAAGGTCGGGCTATGTTCTGACAGCGCCCCTCATTTCAGAGTGCTTTGTTGGAGACTGATTTAGCCCCCCAGAAGCTCGGGGCAGCCAGCAGCCCGAGTGAGGTCCGCTCATGGCCCCAGGCGACTGCGGACCGGCCCCAGACTCCCTGCTGAGACCTCTAGAGCTAGGTCTGGTTTGCTGGACTCTGAGTGGATGCAGAGGCAGCCTGGGTGCCTCCGGGTTCCCACAGGCCTCGACCCCCGCGCTCCAAGGACGCCTGCGTGCTGGTGCGTGGCCCGCAGGCTGCGGGGGCACACCTTAAATTAAATCTTTGCAGCGCCTGACCTTGTTTTTTCCTGGGGCGATAACGGCAGCAGCTGTTTTTTCCAGAATTCCTGCTGCTGGGGGAGGAGCGTTATTATTATTATTTGGGGTTGTCACTGCCTCCTGGAAACCTTCCATGGTTTCGGAAAGTGCAACAATAGCCCAGCAGATTTCTAGAGGAAGCCCCCTCCCCTGCTTACTCCAGGGACCACAATATCCTCTGACTGAAGCTAGAGCCACCCCTACCCAGATCTGTCTGCTTCTTGGCCTTCGGACCCCAGTCAGGGTCCTAAGTCCACCTTGCCCCACTCTGCCTGCTGGCCTCTGGCCACTCTTCGGGCAAAGCTCTCAATGGAGAAAATGGGTTAAAGTTAGGTGTGCCTCCAGCATCCGCGGGGGCATCCTAACCTATGCCTGCTCCACGTGGTCCGGCTCCAGCCCTGCTTTAAGATATCTCTTTCCAGCCTAGGGAGGTGCCTATAACTGGGAAGAGCTGGGTTTGTTTGTTTCAGGGGTCAGGGTTAGCCCTGAAGCAGTTAAAGATTAAGAGACCTGGGGGGGAGGGGAAGAGGGCCTTCCAGGGACTCTGGCTCAGTTTTTGTCCTTCTTAGGGCCCCTCCCTGAGAAGCCTGGCCTCTGCCTACAGTTCACCAATGTCACTGACCCTACCCTCATTTGGAACGTTGAGCGGTGGGTCCAAGAGGACAGTTGCTGGCTCCTTGTCTGTTGAGGGAGACTGACAGCCCCGGTTACTAGCCACAGACAGAATATCCAGCCTCTGGCTCAGTGTAGCCCTGGAAACTCCAGCATGTCCATAGTGTGGAGAGAGGCCTTGGTCCTCCTCAATACCCGGGAGAGTGGCTGGGCTCATGGAAGCCTGACCAGCTGGCTGACTGACTGGCCTTCTGGGTAGGGAGTGTGTGCAATCCTCATGGCCAGGCCCAGGCCTCCTTCTCTGCCTTCTTTCCTGCACAGTCTAGTGTGGTCAGGATGGGGAAGCCATCTTCCCCTAGCAGCAGAGTCCTCTTTGTGTCCCAAGTCCCCAGAATTCCTTTGACCTGACCATCCATCTGTGTGCCTGCGGAATCAACAGCAGGCATCTTGTCATGCCCGGGAACTTATTTACAATTCTGTTTCGCCAGGTTTGTAGTGGACAGGGGAGTCAACTTTTGCTAGAAACGCTGTTGAAGGCTTGGACGGGCATTATACTTCACAAACCGCCCTTGTGTGGTAACAAAAAGATAAAATGCCCACGGTTTGCAATTTAAAGCCACAGCTCCAGCTTTGGGTGTAGGGAGTCTTTGGAGCTGGGTGGTAGCAACCAGCGGTCTAGAGACCAGAGTAGCAGGATGGACCATGGATGCTAGGGGCGCCCCTTCCCTGAGGCAGCACAGGAGAAGGTTACTATGAACTGACTGCCTTTAAAAAAATCAAAAATCAAAGCAAGGCCTTTCAGGGGCCTTGTTCTCCAGCTTGCCCTGCAAGCCTGGGGTAGCATTCCTGAGCCAGGCATCCGGAAGACAGCTGGGGAAGACAGCGCCTAACAGATAATTCTGGCCGTGGGTAAGGTGGCTCGCCCTCTCTACCTGGCTGCTGGGCAGGTCCTGCAGTTCAGAAGTAGCTGGACAGCTCTCTCTCTCCACTCCCTCCCCCCCCCCCACACACACACTGTGAGAGACCTCTCTTGGGTCTGACCAGGTAATAGCAACAGCACCCTGCCCTGAGATTCCCTTCTTGCCTAGGTTGGCTTCTTGATTCTTCTAATCTCCCAGAGATGGTGGTGTCTCCGTTGGGGGCTTTTGCTCGGCCAGGACGCCACGTGCATTTCTGGGACTGAAGAACCCATATGGCCTCTGCAGGTGTCTGCTTGGTCTCCTCACTCTCTGAACACACTCTGTCTGGGCTTCTCCGTGGATCTGTTAGGAAGGAAGCAAAGCCCTCTGACCCCGCCCCAACCACACAACAGACCCAGATGAACCCTAAAGGTGGCAGCAACATTTAAACTTCAGTCACAAAGCCAAAGCAAACTGCCCCCTCCCACCCCCCAAGCAGGTTAGCCTAGCCCAGCATTGGAGATGCTAGGCATGTACAGAAGAACTGGAGAAAATGGAGCTGGGGACTTCCCTAGCTGGGGGGGGGGGGGGAAGAGGACCCCTGGTTTCTAATTGCAGCACCAGAGGGGGGGTACACAGAGAGATGACACACAGAGAGGAGAGAGAGAGAGAGAGAGAGAGAGAGAGAGAGAGAGAGAGAGAATATAAAGGGTGTGACCTGGGGACTGGTGGGTGGGATACCCTTCCAGGCCTGAAGCATCTGCTAAGGCTGTAGCATCTCAGCTGCCCCGTGTTCCAGTATTACAGACCCAGCACCAGACCTATCCGGCAATATCTGTAGAACCATCCCAGCCAGGGTACCCAGTCCTCCCCCTCCACATCTGCAGAATATCACAGAGCCCTGAAGGAGCGGGACTGAGGCTGCCTGGCCCTTCTCAGTCTGTGCTGTGAGCAGGAGAAGCCTCCTGGCTGGTGGCCTTGGCCTTGTCTGACCTTCCATGTTCCTGAGGATGAATCCTCCACCTGCTACCCCTCCCTCTGGGGCTGGACTGGGCCTCTGCCTCCTTTTCCCTTCCACCCTGGGAGCCTTGGTGTGCTAAGTTAATTGGCAAACTTTCCCAGAAGTAAACTTGAGGGATGAAAATTAATAATTTTCCTGGTGGTGTACTCATTGCTAATCAGGCCAGCTGGGGGGAGGGGGCCTGAGTGTCTGAGAGGACCCTGGAAAAGCCATTAATATGAACAAGATCTTCCGGGGGGGGGAGGAATCCCCTGTGCAATTTATCAGTTCTGCAGCTCCAGTGCTAGGCACAGCGACACTGGGGGCTGGACTGCTGGGGAAGGAGTCCAGCAACCTCTGCCCCAGGGCCAGGCAGCCTACTCCTTGGCCATGTGATCTGGGTCAGCAGGTCATCTTGGGTATTTCCAGTGGACTCTATCATTGACCCAGGAAAGCGCCTCATCATGATGCCTCACAAAACCCCAGGCTTGGGAGGGCTGGGCCCCAAAGAAGGAGCTTGAGGAGAGCCAAGAATAAGGCCACCCACACACCCTACCCTAGCCCCTCCTTCCTGAAACAGGTGCCCTGCAGGAAGTGCAGCCCCAGATAGATCTTGGGATCTATCCCTGACACTTTAGTGCCCACTGGGCCTCTCAGTGTAGCCAGAGACCAGGTTGTGTACAAGGCTCAGGTGGCCCCCTCTCAGTGCTCTTGGGAGCCACAGCCGAGTCCCCAACATAGGTTTGCTGTCAGCTGCATCGCCAACGCCGGGATGCACCTTTATATCCTCAGGGACATAGTCTAGCCTTCAAAACACAGGAGTGGCCATGAAAGAACCCGAATAGTTTTGACCCAGGAGGTCCAAGAGCCATCCAAGAAGACCTGACCTGGAATGGACTATAGGCCAGCACAGGGGAGCAGGGGAGGAGACACACACAGACACACAGACACACAGACACACACAGAGAGACTCACACACACACAGACACACACGCACACACACACAGACTCACACACACAGACACACACACGCACACACACTGTTCTGTTAGTGGAGTGAAGGGTGGATACATGGATGGATGAATGAAGGATTACTGATGGAGGGCTTCTGAGGCCTGAAGATGGCCTGCTCGCCTCCTGACAGGCTGCTCTGCTTGCTGCCAGCCAGGCTGCTCTCCAGGTCCCATCTGGAACTCTCCCAGAGAGCAGAGTCAACCTTTAGGGGACAGACAGTGGCAAACCTCAGGCATGTGAGTAGCGTGGGTGCAGCCTCCCATCGGCAAATGTGGCCCCGGAGGAACTGGGTCATGCTCATGGAGGCAGGAAGGAAGATGGCATCAGGTGTGGCTAGAGGCTTGCCCTCTGGTGTGCAGGCTCAGCCATGAACAGGCAGTCTCAAGCCTTCCTGGCATCTGCTGGCATCTGCTGTGGCAGCCCAGAGGGTCAGCTTTCTGGAGAGGGCCAGGCCTGTGTCCCTCAGCCACAGGGATACAGACGTGAAGGAAGAGAAAGCTGTCACTGAGGAGTGGCTGGTTTGGTATATCCATATCAACAGAACTTAGGCCCCGTGGCTGTTCTGCCACAGAGACCTATCACTGTATGTAAACACAGAGTAGGTCAGGTCACACAGTAGGATTTGAAGCAGGTCTGTCTGACTGAGCAGTCTTTTGCATTATACGATCTTAAAGAGTAATTAGAGTCATCATTACACCTGACATATCTCTTCTTTAAAAAAAGAAAGAAAGAAAGAAAGAAAAAGCTGGGGCTGGAGAGATGGCTCAGTGGTTAAGAGCACCACCTGCTCTTCTGGAGGTCCTGAGTTCAAATCCCAGTAACCACCTGGTGGCTCACAACCATCTGTAATGAGATCTGATGCCCTCTTCTGGTGTGTCTGAAGACAGCTACAGGGTACTTAGATATAATAATAATTAAAATCTCTGGGTCAGAGCAAATGGGGCTGGCTGGAGCGAGAGGAGTCTGAATTCAATTCGTGATGGCTCACAACCATCTACAGCTACCGTGTACTCACATACATAAAATAAAATAAATCTTTTTTAAAAAGCTGTATTACTGGGCAGTGGTGGTGAATGCCTTTAATCCCAGCACTTGGGTTGCAGAGACAGGTGGATCTCTCTGTGAGTTAGAGGTTTGAGGCGAGCTGGCCTTCAGAGTGAGTTCCAGGACAGCCAGGGCTACACAGAGAAACCCTGTCTGGAAAAAAAAATCAATAACAAAAACCAAATTTAAAAAATTTACTATTTGTGTGTGTGTGTGTGTGTGTGTGGTCTGTGGAGGTCAGAAGAGGGTATCAAATCCTGTGAACTAGAGTTACATGCAGTTGTGAGCCACCCTACACGGCTGCTAGGAAGCAAACTCCATTCTCTGCAAGAGCAGCAGTCAACTGTTAAACTTATTTTTTCAGCCCCTTAACGCATCCTTTCTCCTGCCCAGGACCACCTGTGGCCTTGGGACCTCTGGCTTTCCATGGTTCCCAGGCTAGACAGGCCAAGAAGGGCATCACGAGAGACAAAGCTCACCTCCCACCCGGCAGCTCTGGGGCCTGAGACCCATGGGTGAGACAGGCGTTCTGACCATTTCCCATGCTATGCCATCAGGCTTGAGTGAGATGCCCTGTCCAGTGGCTCCTTTCCCACCCTCTCTCCTGGATGGCTGAAGGTCTCTCTGCAGCAGGCCTGGAAGATCCTGTCCCTGCAGGTGACAGTGTCTCCAGCCCCCACATGACACTCGTCACTGAGAGAAACTGCAGATTCAGCAGCCTCAGTCACTAACACTGGAGGATCTTAGCATTGTGGGGTTACAGAACATAAACTTGCCTCTTCCATGTCGGGGACTTGGAAAGCCTCTGGCCTTGCCTAAGGTCACTCCTCAGCCTTCTCTTATGTGTCTCATGGGGTCAGTGTCCCACCTTGGCCCTGACTTCCCCCAAACCTCTACATGTTACTAGTCTTTAGTCCTGTCTGGCTTCTCTGACCTATCCTGGGCCCGGGGATAGCTTTCCCATGTCGAAGCACAGGAGAGCAGTGCTGGGATGTTTGAGGCGACTCGGGAACTGAGGTGAACAGCAGAAAACAGGCACAGGTGGCCCCTCCCACCACGCTAACAGGCCTGCTTGAGCAGCCACTGTAGCTGGAGCACCGGAGGCTCCTGAGTCAGCAATGGGCTGGATCCTAGGGCTTGGGGAACTGGAGTGACAGATGGGGTTACAGTCGTGAGCTGCCACGTGGGTGCTGGAAACTGAACTGGCATTCTCCGTAAGAGCAGTAAATTCTCTAAACCACTGAGCCACCTCTCCGGTCCTCAGGATTAGACCTCTTAGCAAAAGTCAGGGAGAGGTCAAAATTCAAAGTGCAGCTTCTAAATGTGTCACACTTCCACACCAGCAAGAAGACAAAATCCTTTTTCTTTTCAAGTTTTTGGGACAGGATTTTTCTGTGTAGCCCAGCTGTCCTGGAACTCACTCTGGAGAACAGGCTGGCCTCGAACTGAGAGACTCATGTGCCTCTGTCTCCTGAGTGCTCGGATCAAAGGTGTTCACCACCACCACCTAGCAAAAGACAAAATTCTTAGGTCAAGTCATCATTAGCCTGGGACCATCTGTTTATTACAATTATTCCCAATTCAAAGATTGGAAAGTTTTCATGTCAGGAATCTAGATACTATGCCTGAGGACGACAGTACCCCCAGAGCCTGCCTGCTGTGAAGTGTAGGGACATAGGGAGAGGATGTGGGTAAATCTCACTTACACCTCCATCTCAGTATCCCCAGGCACACAGAGGTGGAGACACTGCCAGTCATCAAAGTCCCAGAGTCTGTCTGCCATCCCACACATTGGCACCTGACTGCTGGTCCAAGTATGGGGTCTCCTGTTCACTCAGCGGCTGCTTGGGCTGACCAGTCCACTTTGCTGAGATTGTGTTTCATGATGAACAAGTCAGACGTCAGACGTGGAAACAGTTGCTATGGCCACTGCGAGGTGACAGCTGGGGAAAGCAGAGCTGAGTTCCAGGTTGACTTGGGTCCCCTGACAGTGCTTTCTGACTCCTTAGCTATAGTTGGGGCCAAGCCCCAGAAGGAGGACTGATCAACCTCTGGGATATGCTCGGACTTCCTCATGGCGATGTGCCCTTGGCCCCTTGGCTCAGAATCACCACTCAGGAACCCATTGAGCCTGGAGAAGACTCCCGGCTTTCCGCGAGGCCTAGTTATCCCGGGATTACCTTTGATAGTTTCCTGATCCATGATGAAGCAGAAAGGCACGTATATGCTGAGAGGTGGTGGGAAATGCATTTAAACCCTGCTTTTAGGAGGCAGAGGCAGGCAGGGCCCCATGAGTTTTAGGCTAGCCTGGTCTACAAAGGGAGTTTCAGGACAGCCAGGGCTACACAGAGAAATACTGTCTCGAAAAACCAAAAACCAAAAACAAAAAGCAAAAAGAAAACCATACTATTTGCTGTTTTTTTTTTTTTTTTTTTTTTAGGGGGGGGTGAGACAGGGTTTCTCTGCATAGCCCTGGGTGTCCTGGAACTCACTCTGTAGACCAGGCTGAGCTCAGAGAGCCACCTGCCTCTGCCTCCTGAGTGCTGGGATTAAATATGTGTGCCTCTGCCTTCGCTGCCCTCCCTCAGTGCTGGGGTTACATACATGCTCTGTCATGCTTGGCTTTGACATGAATGCTATGGATCCATATTCACGCTTTCATGTTTGCTCAGCAAGCACTTTAGTCATTTGATCATCTCCTCAGCCTGGAGCCTGTGTTTCTCTGGAGCCACGGCTGGGCTGGAACCCAGCATCGGAGGTATGGGTGCTCTGCACTGGTGATGGTACAGGTGGGGAATAGAACACACCTACACCTGTCTTGCAGTTTCCATGTCCTGCCTCCCTCCTCATGAGGATGTGTGACACCCTATCATTGGATGTCCTACGAATTATTAGATTAAGCCCGAGAGGGAGGTGCGGGTCACGGGCCAAGCCAGCCAGTTGGCGCTGGCCACTAACTGTTCTCACCTTGATCCCAGAAGCAGGCCATGTCTGCGCTGAGAGTCTGTGTGCCTGGTGAAGGATGTGTGCCTGGCTTCTGGATTTTGGGGCAAGGGGAAGCCAGCTATGGATCTCAGGAGCCCAGAGGTGATCATGGAACCAACCATCCACAGGTAAGATGCTGAGGCCCAGAGAGGGCATACAATCTGTCAGAGGTCACACAGTTCACTAGTCAGAAGTCAACGTGGCTGCTCCCAACAAAGGCAGAACCTGAGGTGAGTGCCAGAGGCCCACCCGGACTCCAGGTTCCAGGCCTGGGGACAGACAGCTGCTGTTTCGGAGCTGGGAGACAGCCAAGCTGGCCGCAGACACTGGCCTGGGGCCCGTGTGGGTGTGAGAGGGAGGCCACAGCCAGCCACACCTGCCCTGCCTCAGGCCTTGGGCTGGGGTTTCTCATCTGCTTCTCACCTCACCTGGGGCAAGAGTGCAGGGAAGTGGGCACCTGGCTAGCCGTGAGTCATCCGTCCATCCATCCATCCATCCCTCGACTAGCTTGACAAACAGGCAAAACCAGTGTGAAGGATCTCAGATTGGAGCATCTTCTCTGGGGCTGGGCAGCTCTTTCCTCTGTGAAGACAGAGGAGCTCCCTCAGGGCAGGTACTCTCCTTCCTTCCTTCAGCCAGGCATCATGGGAAAGGTGCTGGGATAGAGGGGAGGCCCCACATCTTAATTTACCCAGGCCTCCTGGCCTGAGCCTGAAATCCCAGCCTGGCATACATAGAAAGATGATTTTTGGTTTTGTTTCGTTTTTAATTTGCTTAGGTTTATTTATTTTATTTTATGTGTATAAATGCTTTGTCTGCATGTGTATATGGTACCCTGCAGATTCTGGGAACTGAACTCTGGTTCTCTGCAAGAGCAGCAAGTGCTTTTTTTAACCACTCAGCCCATTTCTAGCCGCACAAAGAGAGTTTGGGGTCAGCTTGGACTACATTAAGTCTGAGGATAGCCAGAGCTACATAGTGAGACCCTAACACAAGCAACTAAGATATAAGACAAACAAAAAGCAAGGTGGCGGGCTGGTAAGATGGCTTAGCGGTTAAGAGCACCGACTGCTCTTCCAAAGGTCCTGAGTTCAAATCCCAGCAACCACATGGTGGCTCACAACCATCCATAACAAAAATCTGATGCCCTCTTCTGGAGTATCTGAAGACAGCTACAGTGTACACACATATAATAAATATATAAATCTTTAAACAAACAAACAAACAAACAAAAAAGCAAGGTGGCAATCTTGAGGTCTGTTTCCCCTGCCCTGGACTGTGAGCAGCCAGTGGTGCTGTCACTCATAAGTGCTTACCACTCTGTGCTAGTGATGGCTCTACCTGCCCCAATGCTCCTAACCTGAGAGGCAGGTACTATTCTGTCCCCAACTAACAGATAAAGAGATGAAGAAACTGAGGCAGGTGACAGAGTTAGCAGCTCAGGCCCTGAGGCTGTGGAGGAGACAGCATCTATTCCGAGTCACAGATCTGTGCATACATCTCCGCTCTAGTTCCTGAGCTCTGCACACTTTCATGAACCCTCTGAACCCAGAGAAGGGGCGGGGGAGGAAACAATGAGGGTCAGGCTAGAATGCAGCTCATGCTGCTGAGTACAGAGCCCTGTGTTCCTTCCCCAAAACTGCAAAGAATAAAACATAATAATAAAACCAGAATCTGAGCCGGGCGTGGTGGCGCACGCCTTTAATCCCAGCACTCGGGAGGCAGAGGCAGGCGGATTTCTGTGAGTTCGAGGCCAGCCTGGTCTACAGCCAGGGCTATACAGAGAAGCCATGTCTCGAAAAACCCAAAAAAAAACAAACAAAACAACAACAACAACAACAACAACAACAACAAAAAACCCAGAATCTGGATTGACAAAGAGAGAGAGGTTTGGTGTCACCCAAAAGTTCAACATAGATATCACAACTCAACAAATGCCACACCCGTGTGACCGCCTGGACCACACTGTGTTGTGCCTTACACCCAAGAGCTGAAAGATGAAGACAACTCATGTGCCGGTCCATGGAGGAGTAGATAGCAGAATGTGGTGGATCCAGACAACGGAATAGCACTCAGCCTTACAAAGGAACGGAGTCGTGACTGGAGAGACCGCTCAGGGGTTAGAAGTACACACTGCTCTTGCAGAGGACCTGAGTTGGGGTCCCAGCACTGCCATGTGGGGCAGCTCACAACTGCCTGTAACTCCAGCTCCAGGGGATCTGACGT
Organism: Mus pahari; assembly: GCF_900095145.1. NCBI lineage: Eukaryota > Metazoa > Chordata > Mammalia > Rodentia > Muridae > Mus > Mus pahari. The sequence goes on along the minus strand of NC_034603.1, from coordinate 87,318,977 downwards.
TGTCTTCCGGCCTCCACAGCCCCCCCCCCCCCACTCACACACACATGCCCATGCACAAACACATAGAAATACTTGATTTTTTAAAAAGTATTACAATAAAAAAATTAAGAAAAGGAATTCTGCTACCTGTTAGCATATGGGCCAATCTTTGTGTTAAGTGAAAGAAAACAGGAAAAAAAAAATAAAGGGGGTACCTCAGAATCCACTCCTGTGAAATCTCAAACAGGGAAACTCATGGAGACAGAACTGAGACAGCATTGACTAAAAGTAACTGAGTTTCTGTCTGGAAAGATGAGACATTCAGCAAATGATACAGACATGCGCGCGCACACACACACACACACACACACACACACACACACACACACTAAGAATAGACTTAAAGCTGGGCTGTGGTGGCACATGACTTTAATTCCAGAAGAGACAGGTGGATCTCTGTGAGTTCAAGGCCAGCCTGGTCTACAGAGCAAGTTGCAGGACAGCCAAGGCTACACAGAGAAACTCTTCCTTGGAGAGAGAGAGAGAGAGAGAGAGAGAGAGAGAGAGAGAGAGAGAGAGAGAGANAAGAAAGAAAGAAAGAAAGAAAGAAAGAAAGAAAGAAAGAAAGAAAGAAAGAAAGAAAGAAAGAAAGAAAGAAAGAAAGAAAGAAAGAGGAGAGGAGAGAGAGAAAGAAAGAGGGGGAGGGAGGGAGGGAGAGGAAGAACGAAAGAAAGAAGTTATAGGAGGGGAGGAGAGGAGAGGAGAGGGGAGAGACAGAGAGAGAGAGAGAGAGAGAGAGAGAGAGAGAGAGAGAGGAGGGAAGGAACAAAGGAAGGAAGGAAGGAAGGAAGGCTTCTTTTCTGGTCATTATCAATAACTGTTTTTTTTCATAAAGCAAATTAGGAGAGGAGAGGAGAGGAGAGGAGAGGAGAGGAGAGGAGAGGAGAGGAGAGAGCAGAGACAGAAAGACAGAGAGAGAGACAGAGAAAGACAGAGAGAGACAAGGATACAGACACAGACAGACAGACAGACACTGAGAGAGAGTTAAAAGGAAAGGGCCTGGTGCAGGGGTTATAGCTCAGTTGCTAAAATACGTGCCTAGTATAAGGCAGATGTGATAGTACTTGCTTGTAATCCCAGAACTTGAGTAGTGCAAGCATGAACATTAGAAGTTCAAGGTCATCCTCAGCTCTATACGGAGTTAGAGGCTATCCTGGAGTATGTGAGACCCGTTTCACAAAGAAACAAAAGAGGTCCATGAGAGGCATGGATGCTGCCTGAGGCTTCTACCTGGGTTCCCTCGATGGGAGTCCATCCTAGCTACTCCTAGCGCACCCCACCATTCAGCTCTACTTACACAGGAGATTCAAGGCAGCCCTGCCCACTCTGCTCTGTGGCCAGAGAGTGGATGGCAAGCAGAGTTTGCTAGTAATGCAAATGGGGTATGCATCTTCTGATTTCTCACAGTATCCACTGCTTGGGGGCAATTGCTGCCACCCCGAGACAACTTCCGGGACCACAGAAAGAGCTATCCCTGGTCATGAGGCAGCATCTTTTCTCTGTACAGCTCACATCTCATTATTATCCACTGACAAGGAAATCTCTCCGAGGAGGTGCTCGACTCTGTCTATGCTGTGAGAGTTGCTTACCACGCATGATCCTAAAGGCTAGTCCTAGCTCACGGCTGTGGGAGGCAGTCCCCGGAGTGTGAGCCGGGAGTGCCTCCTCTTTCTCTGACCACTGTGTGATGCTAAATGCAGTTACAGCCCTTCTGGGCTTCGAGCTGTTCAGATGAGTAACTATCTCCACACACAGACGCGAGGCACACAGGCTCGAGGCGGCACTTGGAGACGTTGCTCTCCTCTCTGCCAGATATCCGTGCCCATATTTCTGCACCTGGAGGCCCCGAACTTCTATCGATTCTTTCCAGACTTTGTTCTACCGCAAGGCACAGACCACTAAAGTTGACTATTTCACAGCTGTGCTGCCTCAAGGTAGATTGCTTAACGTCTCTGAGTCTCTTTTAAGAATTAAAGCAAAACAAAATGTTATTCTATTTCGCATCTACGTGTGCACGCTCATGCTCACACAGGTGCCCACAAAGGCCAGAAAAGGGTGTGATGTGAATTGTCTGGTGTGAGTTCTGAGAAATGAACTCTGGTCCTCTGCAAGAGTAGCAAGCGCTCTTAACTGCTGAGCCGTAGCTCCAGCCCAGTGGGTTTCAACCTGTGGGTCTGGACCCTTTGACAGACCTGTATCCAAAAATATTTATGTTACAATTCATAACAGTAGCAAAATTACTGAAGTAGCATCAACATAGTTTTATGGTTGGGGGTCACCACAACAAGGGGTCACGATGTCAGGAAGGTTGAGAACACTGGTCTAGTCTCTCACATAGGGATCTTGAGATGAGGTTATGCTGGGTTGGAGTGGTCCCTAAATCCAGTGGGACATGGACCATTGGACCATAAGACCAGAGATGAGAGAAGGCCCACATCAGGAAAGAAAGGCTGGAGAAAGGCTGAGGCTACGGTTATGCTGACAGAACCTAGCGGCTTACAGACTCAGAGCCCCAGCTGCTGGGTCAGGTGAGAGCAAGTCCTCCCCAAGCTCCCCAGGGGCCAGTGCCATAGCATCTCTCAACACTGGACTGCTGCTCCATACTTGTTGGAAGACAAATGACGTTCAAGCTGCCCAGACTGTTAGGTGTTACAGCTTCGAGGGTCTACACATAGTCCCCCTTCTCAGCACTGTGCTCTCCCAGTGGGGTGGACTCTTCCCTGACGTCCCCAGCTTGCCAATCCAGAGCTTGTGGCCATCCTTGCGCACCCCGTGGTGGTGTCAGGAATACCCTGGCACATTTACCATCGGATGGGGCTTCCTTTCTCTGGAAGATCCTGAGTCACTGTGAGAAGCTGGGATGTCCCCAACCTATCAGGGTCTCTTTGTGACCCCATTTGGGTTCGTTGTTATCCTGTTTCCCATCTCCTATCACACTATTAGTACTTAAGGCCTTGTGGTTGGGCTCCGGGGGTATAGTGAGAGCTGCTGGCCACCCTAGCACTTGCTGGTCATTTGTGTAACCTGTCCCCCTGGAGATCAAGCCTCCGGGTTCCTTTATAGGGGCCTGTGTCTTTGGAGAGCAAGGTCCCAGGCCAGGTCCTGGTGTTTACTGCTACAGCTCTCTGTTATTGGGTGTGGGGCGCCCGCCCCTTCCGTGAGACTCAGTTTCCTCCATGGCTAAGTCAGGGTGTTTTCAATTTACTCCATCCACAGTCACTCAAGTCTTATGGATGGATGGATGGATGGAGAGACCTGGGAGCCTTTGAAATCCGTTTTGCCACTACGGTGATGGGTGTGCAGATGTTCCCCCCGGGGGTGAAGATCCCAGCACTCGGGTTGAGTAGAGAAAAAGACAGTGAGCCTCCTGGGCCACCACTAACTGGACGCATCTCTGCTGACCAAGTTCCAGCTATGGTGCAGGCCTTAGCTCCCTCTTGAGCCTCTGAGGCCCAGAACCCTGACTCATCTACCCGGACCACTGGGCTGCTAGACCACAGAGAGAAGAAGAGCATAGCCCCTTGTCCTGACCGTCCTTGCCCAGGCAGAAAGCAGGCCAGATGCAGAGCCCAGCCGGAGTATGCGGCCCGTTTATCCGGTAGCTTTGCGGCTGATCAGTTGCAGGTGAATGGATGGCACGTGGTTTGTGTTGTAACAATATTTTGGGACAATTAGATTGAAACCACATTGTTGGCGGCCCTGCTGGCGGCTGGCCGCCACACTGCACTCTCTCTGCCCTTTGCAGCTCCTGGGCTGTGGAGCCACCCCCAACTCTCTGGGGCCCAGGTCTAGCCAGGCCACAGGGCAGCAGGGGGGAGGGAGGGCTCTCCTGCTGGAGGGGTAGGGCCTCCCCTGCCCTGCTGGCCTCCCGATGACCTCAGCCTTCAGTTGTTGCAGAAAACAGCTGCTGGAACCATGTATGGTAGAGTAAGCCTGTAATGCCAAGACCCGGAAGGCTGAGGCAGGAGGATTACAATAAGTTTGAGGACAGCCTGATTACATGTGAAATTCCAGGTCAGCCAGAGCTACATAGTGAGCCACCAAATGCTGAGGAGAGGGGCCAGAGTGAGAACCCGGCTTGCCCCAGGCAGCAGGATCAGCAGTGACGCCTGGACAGGGACCCTGCAGCTGAGGCTCCAAATTCAGAGACCACAAAGTCCACTTGGTTCTGTGGACCCATGGAGGGGAGGTGAAGCTTCCTTTGGACCAAAGGATGGAGAGGGACCATGGGTGGCTATGTGGTATCTAAGTGGTCAGGTCATACTGTAGGAAGCACCCCAGCTAGGAGCATTCGGGACAGACCCTGCGTGAAGTGTAGGAAACTTGGCTCCCATTACCCAGGACTCTGCTTGTCATGGGAGAGCTCAGGCATCCGCAGCACCCAGGCAGTTGTATGATTTGGCACTGGCGTCCGTGGTTTCCAAAATGGCTCATGCCTTCTCCTCTAGTTCTGGTGGGCTTCCTCGGGTCCTGAACAGTCGAGAAGCTGCAGATTTTCCTGCGGCTCTACTCACTGTCCCTAAAGTCTTGGCTTCCTGTCCTCAAGGGTCTGCAGCTATCTCTGCCCTGCCAGTCCAGAGTGCCTTACTGTGTGGCACAGGCTAGGGGTTCCCCCCCCCCATTCCTCTCAGCAGGGAGTCCAAGTTGGCAGGCACATGGACTGCCTCCCCTGAAGAACTGGCAAAAAGCCCTTCCACTCAGACCTTGAAGGAGGTGACACAATTGGATTCCCAGTGGCATGGACCAAACCACCCTGCACACCTCCGATGTCTCTAGGGGACACCATGAATGATAGTAATCCCTGTCTGCATCCATATCCTCTCCAGGAAGTAGACACCTGTCTCCAGGGATGGAGCTGCCCGTTCTCCGTCCCACAATCCGCCTACAGGTGTCCCGGGTGCCCCACACGCTCCAGGAGAACAAGGAAGCAGAGGTGTAACCCAGCTCAGCTGCAAAGCACTCTCCTCAGATCAGGTCTCTCGGCCTGACACTCAGGACTGACCACCAGCTCTCTAAGGATGACTGTGGCTCTCCTCACACTCTCTAACAGAGGTCAGAGCATGCGCGGAGGATTCTGGGTCAGAAGTAACTCCACTTCTGTGATTAGGCAGGGCTGGAGCCACGCTGTACGGGCGGGAAGGAGAAAGGCTTTTTCATGTTTGTATGAAGAGCTTGATCCAAACAAGGTGCCCAGACAGCTTTCCCGACTGACCACTTCCTGG
>NC_034603.1:87246907-87312151 GCF_900095145.1 Mus pahari | reverse complement strand
ATGGCCTCCTTACCTTCCCCTGCATTGAAGCCCCCCCCCCCAGCCCCTAACCTGAAACAACAGCCCACATGAGCCCCTAACCTTACGGGCCTCCTGAGTTTTCTTTTGCTCTATTAGTTAGAAAGCTTAAAAATTTTGAGACATGGAAATTGAAAAGAGAAAGACACACAACAAAATTTGGACCCAAACAGGGCTATGTGCCATGCCTGTTTGAGTTACAGTCCTAGGCAGACCAAGGACACCCTGGAACATAGAAAGTCCCAAGTGACCTTGGCCTGACTTGTTTGTTCAAGTCCAGTCACCCTTGGGTTTTCTTGGATGGGCTGGGCGGGCCCCACATCCCAGTGTCTGCCCGTGGATACCATTTCTTATAGCATGCTGGCCTCGGGCCTGGTGGCTGAAACCTGCTTTCCGTGTCAGGTGGCCCCATGAGCCAAAGCTGCCCTACATAAGTCTACTCCTGCACCACGGGGGACCCAGTGCTTAACATCCTGGAGTTCAGATGCAGCTGAGGAAAAGGAGGGGAGGAGGGAAGTGGGGTGGGGGGGTGGGGAAAGAATAGAATAAGGTGGTAGAAAAGGGGGTGAAGCTGGCTAGATAGAAGGGCAGGGACCAGTATGCCTAGCTCAAGGAGATAAACAGAGGAAGCAAGGCTTGGGTAATGAGTTAGGATGACCCTGTGGCACAAGCCAGGCTTCCTTCAGAGCACAGGGATTGTGAGGATGCTGGAAGGTTAAAAGGTTAAATTACACAGGAGAGGGAGAAAAATCAACCCACATCTGCCTTTGGTTCTCTTCCAGGGAGGCAGCGAGAAGACCCACGCATTTCCTGAAAGAGAGGATCTGATCAGAGTGGGCCATACAGGCCAGTCCTCCGAGGTTCCATTGTCCAGAGGCAAGAACAGAAACGGGGGAGGAAGATAAGCAAAGGCTCCCCTCTCCTCTGAACCCCAAGGAACTGTCCCGTGGGATAAACACATGGGCTTCCTAGCTCAAGGCCTCCACAAATGCCCTGTTCTCACTGAGCACATGTAGCTGCAGGGCAAGTCCCCACAAACCCTCAGCCTATATCTGAGAGCCTAAGGCCAGAAGTCAATGGGGGCAGGTGCATGCATGTGTGTGTGTGTGTGTGTGTGTGTGTATGTGCGCACTTGTATAGGTGCAGTCACTGGCTGAGGTGTAGGGACAACTAAGCTGCTTGAAGTAGCCCTCACTTCAGGTAGGGTGTGGCCGTGGTAGCCCTGGGGAAGGGTTCTGAGGGAGAATAGGTACCACAGCAGGGGCTAGGTGAGGAGAGAGGGCTTGAAAGGCCAGCTTCCAGGAAGATGGGGGAGGCAGAGGCTGGGAAGCCAGGAGATTTGGGCTGTTCTAGGATCNNAAGNCCTCAGCCTGGGGAAGCTGGGAACCTGTGGCTGCGCGGGCGGCTCAGACCTCAGAGCAGCTGCTGCTGCGGAAGCCTGTGTTTGGAGGCGCCTGCTTACTCTTGGCTGAGGGATGCGGGAATGAGCAGTGGTGTGCTTGGTCCCCAGAAAGCACTCGCTCAAATCTGATGGGAACTCTGGTCCAGCTGAGCCCTGAGAGGAACACACCTCAGCTCCCAGGGTGGAGGCTGTACAATCTCTGGTGTTATTCTCCCGGAAGACTGGAAGATAACCTTCAATACCCTATACCCCGGGCTCTAGGTCCCAGGTAGTTCCAGAGCCCTCCACATCAGACATGCAGGGTTCAGGAGACAGGATGAAAGGAGGTCTGGGAAGCCGTCTTCTGGACTCCAGGAGAATCACTGTAACCCTGCAAGGGAGCCCTGACCAGGTTTGTGTAGTGAATTCTGTGTCTGGGAGGGCAACTGGGCTGGCACGGCCAGACAGGATCTCTGGCTTCCCCTCTTGGCTCTGCCCTGGTTCCAGTCCTCTATTGTTAGATCTTCAGCTCTGTCTAACCCTATCCCTAGACACATGACCTCCATGTTCTGTTGCTTTGGCCACCCAGACCTGTGTGGAAGCCGTGAGCTCCCATGATTCCCCCCTCCCCTGGTAAACTGGCCTCCAGAGTCTGGGGGCTTTGTTTCAAACCTGCATCTTTCTCAGACGAGTCCCCATATAGTGTCTTCTGCCTGATCCCAGGTCATGAGGGTCATGCTGCTAGGTGAAGGTTCCTCTGTCCCTTGCTCTTGGCTTTTGTCACCATAGGCAAAGCTTACCTGTCCCCTCTGTGAGAAGTGGTGATCCTCAGGCCTTGGGGACACTGTGGCTGTGGCCCAGTGGCCTGAGGGATCATCTGGACATCATAGCTGGGAGCACTGAGATCCCAGGAGTTCCTCAGGGACACAGACAGACAAGATCTTAACCCAGCCTGACTGTTCACTAGCTAACCGTGGGGCAACTTCCAGAGCCGTCTGGCTGTTTTTTTCCTCTACCATAAAATGGGCTGACGGCATACAGCTGGGTTGCACTGGAAGCAAGTTGCAAGAGGTCAGGCACAGCCCTGTTGAGCTCCTGGAGTCCGGTGGTGTCAGCCTCCATTACCCAGAGGAGTGGGTTGCAGAAGGGCGCTGTCATTTCCCTAGAGCCTCAGAGCTGCAGCCTAGGATTCTAGGCGCTTGCGCTGGGCAGCTGCAGGTGGTGGGTCACCTTGGGGAGGGCAGTTTCTTGCCACACCACAGCCTGCCTCCTTCTCCCACACTGTGCTCCCGACAGGGATACTCAAGGTGAGAAGGGCGTCCTTGCCGGCTCTAGCGGCCTCACACCGAGGTCTGGGCACCAAGGTCACCTCCAGCAGCACAGGAAGAGGGAAGGAGTGACCGGAGGTTATGGTCTGGAGGGAGGAGGGAGGGGAGAGTGGGGGAAATAAAAAGAGATTACAATTTTTAAAAGGCACTCGAGCTGTCTCCTGACACCAAGCCTGGTCTCCATCCGGTTTATAGCTTACAGGCTCAGCAGCTGGGCCTGTCTGCCTGGGGTGGGTGGAGGGGTGAGGGTAGGGAGCCAAGCCCCCCGGGGCTGCCTAGACGGTGCCTCTTCTCCACAGTGCTGCTGGGCAGTTGCAGTCTGCTCAGCGTGAGGGCACACAGGGCAGGTGGGACCCCAGGGTGACGGGCAGCCGCCCTGGAGGTAGGGCTGACGCTGCCCCATCTATCCCCCTGACAGGTCAATTTTCTCCTGTGTTTTACAGGGGCTTTCAGGGCAGGAAATGTGATAGGGCAGCTGATTTATGTCCTCACCTGGTCTTTGTTCACAAACTCTCAGTCCTGCCCCACCCTGTGGAAGACTGAGGGCTCTTATCCAGAGGGAATTCCTGCCTTGGCTCCTTCCAGGGAAAAGCACTGACTGCTGCGTGCAGAGGTCACCTCTGAGATGGGAACGTGGTAAGTGTCCGCGGTGACCCTTGCGGCGTTTTTTGTTTTTTTGTTTTTTGTTTTCTTTTCTTAAAACTTTTTTTTTTTTTTTCCAGTCAGGGTTTTGCTCTGTAACCCAGCCTGGCCTTGAACTCTCATGGACCCTCTTGTCTCTGCCTCCTAAATGCTGGGGTTATAGACATATTATCCTACTGCATTCTGCTTTGAAGTATGTGTTTGCCAGGGGGTGTTTTTTTCTTGGCAGTACCTGGCTTTATGTCATGGTCACGTGCAGAGACAGGGACAGGGCCTAGGAGTGCCCCCTCAGCCTCGCCTTTCTAGGAGTATTGATGAAAGAAATGGTACAAGGTGCTTCTCGTGCTTGAACTCAGAGTTCGTGTACTCTGCTATACGGGCCCCTGCCTCGTGTGATGGGTGGACCCTTGCTCGCCTCCCTCTGTAACCTGCGGAGGCCTTCAGTCACTTCTTTCCCAGATATTCCTGAGAAGAAGGAATCCTTGGTTGGAAGCTCTGGTTTCTTTTATTTCTCTTGGCTTTTGGAGACAGGGTTTCTCTGTGTAGTCTTGGTGGTCCTGGCACTTGCTTTGTAGATCAACCTGACCTCAGAGATCCGCCCGCCTCTACCTCCCAAGTGCTGGGATTAAAGGTGTGAGCCACAACTGCCCGGCTCCTTTGATTTCTTTAAGTGCATACATACATACATACATACATACATACATACATACATACAATTGAAATGTGCACCTAAGTGTATTATGTGACCCATGGCAGCCAGAAGAGGGCATCATAGCTCCTGCAAGTAGCGTTAAAGGCAGCTGTGAACAACCTGATTGGGTTCCAGGAACTGAAACCCAGCCCTCAAGAGCAGCGCGTGCTCTTGCTTAACCACTGAGCCATCTTTCCAGTCTGGATCTGATATCTTATGAAGTGGCACAGAACACACTTAGAAAGCTATTAGGTAGATACCGGGAGGGAAACCAGCCTGGCTCTGTGAAGCCCTTGCTCAGCGCCCCTTTGCCAGCTGGTGCCCTAATTTTTCTCAAGAATTCTAGAATGTGGGGAAAGAGCTCTTGTTTCTGCCCTAGCAGCTCCTGTGGCTTGTCATATACCGGGGTGCTGACTGGGATCATACTATTTAAGAGAACACAAACAAATAAATAATAAACAAAAACAGGTGTAGTAGTACACCCATTTAATTCCAGCACCTGGGAGGCAGAGGCAGAGAGGCAGAGAGGCAGAGAGGCAGAGGCAGGCGGATCTTTGTGAATTGGAGGTCAGTTTGGTGAACACAATGAATCTAGGACAGCCAAAGCTACATTGTGAGACCCAATCTCGAAACAAAACCAAACCAAACCCCAAAACTAAAAAGAAAAAAGGAAGGATGGGAAGGAGGAAGGGAGGGAGGGAGGAAGGAAGGAAGAAAGGAAGGAAGGAAAGAAGGAAAGAAACAAAATAAACAGTCTCATGTGGCCAAAGCTGGCCTTGGTTTTTTTTTTTTTTTTTTAAGATTTATTTATTTATTTTATGTATATAAGTACACTGTAGTTGTCTTCAGACACACATCAGATGAATACCTTGGATCTCATTACAGATGGTTGTGAGCCACCATGTGGTTGCTGGGAATTGACTTCAGGACCTCTGGAAGAGTAGTCAGTGCTCTTAACTGTTGAGCCCTCTCTGCAGCCCCTGGCCTTGAACTTTTAATTCCCCTGGCCCCCACTTCCCTAGTGCTGCTAGGATTATAGGCTTGAACACAATGCCCAATTTGACACTATCATTCCCAGGTAGGTGAGGTGACACCCCTAGCACATCTCCCTGGGGCCTGGGGTTCTCCTGGGAACCCCTATGCTCAGGGGTCCATGACCCATCAATCCCTGCTCTCCAGTCAAATGTATTATAACCCTGGGGTGGGGGGCATATCAGGAAGGAAGGTTAGTTCCCTGCCCTGCAAGGTTGAGAATGCAGGTAAAACATACTGTCTGTCTGGAGACCACACTGTGGGACACTGGGTTCTGCCTTGGACGGTCAGGGACCACTATAATCCTTAGCTGTGAGAATCCCTGTTGCTATGGAGTCTCTGGTGACCAGCAAGCAAGCAAGCTAAGATACTATGGTCATTTGGTCATTCCCCTGCAGCTAGGACCCAGGTTTGACCCAGACCTTTGCTGGCTGGCAGGCTTTCCATGTCTACTAGACAGTACAGATGGAACAGGAGTTAGGCCAGGCCTGGCATAAATACTCTCCTGGCTTAGACATGGCCTCTCCTAAGCCCCCTGCCCATGGATCACCCTGCCCCAAGCCTTCTCTCCATGCCCAGGCTCTGCCTCCATGCAGGCTACCTGCCTCTGCCCTCGCCAGCCCTGTCCTCAATGCAAGCCTACCGGAGCCCTGTGTGCTGCGGCCTCTACCACTGCTTTCCTGTAGGGACTTTCACCCCAGCTCTATCTGCATGGTCCGTGGCATAGCTGGGGAGGCTGGGGAGCTGGGCCTGGGCCTGCTGCATTCCAGCATAACCTCCCTGGGGCCACGGTACAGCTGGAGCACTGGGGAGGTGCAGGGAGCTTGGGGTTGCAGCTGCTGCATGGGGACCTGGATACAACCCAACTGTGCCCCAGGACTCTCAGCTGTGTCTGCTTGATCCTTGTACCCCAATGTCTCAGCCTAACCAAGAGAAGGAGCACCTGGAAGAGGCCTGGGGGTTGACACCACAGGGGATCCAGCAAGCATTCAGGAGTCTCTCATAGGGTGGGACTCGTCTGGGGTCCAGTTACCCTGTACCAGAAAGTCGTCCCTTCCCTGGAGCTATAGGACTCCTGTGTTCTAGATGAGTCCTGACTGCGGCACAATTTTGTACAGGGGAACCCTCTGCTCTTTGGTCTGTTGATGGGACAAGCCAAAACTGAGTACAGCGGGTCTCTCGAGGTCTGGAATAGAGCTCAGTGTAAAAGTAGGTGTCTAGCACATGCAAAGCCCTTCTTAAGTTGCATCCTAGGTGCCCTGGGGGTGGGGGTGGGGGAGAAGGAAGGACCCCAGGTCCTGCCTACCCACACTTCTGGAAGCCCTGAGCAAGGCCTGGAGGGCATTGTTACCCCATTCCCTAGAAAGGCACAGGGGACACTGGTCATTGGTATCCCATCCCTGAACAAGGTGTGAAAGACTTGGGTCATTGGTACCCCATCCCTGGGCCAGGCCTGGAGGGCACTCACTGGTCATCTGTACCCTGTCCCTTCTACAATGCAGTATCCCTGCTTCCATGCATGGCCAGAACCTTTGGGGGCTCCCTCTCCTGGCACTCCTGGGGATGGCGGGTGAGTGGATCCAATGTGGTCCCTCTGCCCTCTGTCCCAAGTCACCGTCTGTGACGCAGTTTGAAGAGTAGGGCATCTCAGTTCTGAGTCTTGTGATGCTTCTTCCCTGGCACCCCTGGGTCGCAGGGTCCCTGGGGTGGGTGCATGGAGAGCTGGACGTTAGGCCTGGTGACTCAGAAAGGTCCTAGGCTGAGGCTGAGCTAAGGTGCCCCAGCCGTCCCCAGCTTGCGGCCCTAGTATGGGAAGACTGAGGCCTGTGCTGGATGGAGGCTGTGTTTCTGGGCCAGGCCTGTCCTTTGCTGAAGGTGTCAGGAGGAGGGTGTGCTTATACTCTGTCCCCTCTGTCCCTCTGCCTCTGAGGCTCTGCCTCTTGTCTAAACAAGATACACGGCATATGGATTTGGTGGCGAGGGAGGCTGCCATGGCACCCCTGCTCAGGATAAGTTGGCAAGGATCTCTGGGGCAGCCTGTGTGTGCGTGCCCCACTATATTGCTATGTAGGAGGAGCAGACAGAAAGGCTCGCTACACCGAGACCAAGCCCGCCTCTTTCTCTCATCTGGAGTTGTAAGAAAAGGAGAGAAAAAAAAAATGTAGATGAAAGCAGGTTTTCCACCTTGTCGGATTCTCCATGGCTTCCAGTAATTACAGACTAATAATGGAAGGTTCAGGGGACATTTCCTCCTGGTGGCCAAGATTATAATCTGCAGCCTTTGTCTGAGCTGGGGACATTTGCAAAGGTCACACTCGTCAGGCTTCTGGGTAGGGGGGGTGGGCCACTCAAGCTCAGGCCCCACTTAGAAAAATTCCTGCACCTGCTGGGACACAGCATCCCTGTGACCTCCCTCTCTCTGAGACTGGCAAGGGCTTGCACCTCGAGACCATGCTAGGAGAGGGTGTTCCTACTTCTTGTGGAGACGTACAAAGCGGGCCCTAAGGCCCTACTGAGGCTTTGCTCTGGGCCAGCGGGATGAAGGTCTGAGTGGTTGAAGGTGTGTTCAGTCTGTACCCTTCTTCCTAAGGCACGGGACACAGTGCGAGACTCCACACACGGCAGTAGCCAGAAGTTACCGGAAATCTGCTGGGCTCACAGAAGGTCAGACGTTCTGTATTGATTGCTACAGGGAAGGGAGCTTTAGGGTCACAGTGACCTGTATGGACTTGAGCACCTTCCTAACCCTCAGGAAGGACCCACAAACACAACTGAGGTGGAGGTGGGCTAAGGGAGGGAGGATGCTACGGACAGCTTGGGGTGGACTACGCACTGTGCAGGACACCTGCAGGGTCCTAGTGAGGGGACAGTATGGATGGATGGAAATGATGCTGGCTTCTGTGTGGCGAGCAGAGGGGACCCAGAGAGGTGAGGACCACATGTAGAGAAGCGTCCCTGGAGAGGGGTCTGGGCTGGTCAGTGTCCCACTGCTGTGCAACGCATGTGAGTTATAGACCTAGAAGGGGAGTTCTCTTTGGCTCCTGGCATCAGAGGACCGGTCCATGGTCACTGTGCTTTGTTGCTTTGGCCCTAAGGGGTAAAGTCAATCATGGTGGGGGAGGGGTCCTGGTAGAGGAGACCTACTCAGACTCACATGGGGAATCAAGGAGATAAGCGGTGAGACAAAGGGCTCTTCCCTTTTGAGGGCAGACCCACCGTGACCTAACTTCCTTAGGTTAGGCTGCACCTCCTAAAGCTTCCTTGCTCCCCGAGAGCCGCATGCATGGCCCTCAGTACGTGCATGGCCCTCTGTGGAGTTATCTGAGATCAAGTGTATATGATAGCAATGAGAACCCAGACAGAGAGGCAGTGTCACAGGAAGTGGTCATGGATTCTGAAGATGAACTTGCCATGATTTCCTGATTGGCGCTGAAGTCACGGATGATTCCACAAAGGCTGTGAGAACTTGAAACGTTTCCCCTGCTCTCCAGGCAGCAGAGAGGAGGAGTTTTCACAAAAACCACCCGCCTTTCCGGTTGTCTGGGTCAGGTCCTGGTTGTGAGAACATGGCTGTGCTGCCTGACTGCCCTCACACTCTTCCAGCTAGTCAGTGGCGCATTCACTGGGTTCCCTGCAGACAACATCTGTCTTTCTCCTCCTGGAAAGACCCTTTTCTTCCTTCCTTCCTTCCTCCCTCCCTCCCTCCCTCCCTCCCTTCCTTCCTTCCTTCCTTCCTTCCTTCCTTCCTTCCTTCCTTCCTTCCTTGCTTCCTCCCTTCCCTTCACCTTCCCCTTCCTCCCCTTCCTCCTCTTCCTCCTCCTCCTCTTCTTCTTGGTCTTTCATGACAGGGTTTCTCTGTGTAGCCCTGGTTTTCTGGAACTCGTTTTGTAGACCAGGCTAGTCTAGAACTCACAGAAATCTAGTTGCATCTCCCTCCTGAGTACTGGAGTTAAAGGTGTGCACCACCACCGCCTGCTGGGAAGAGCCTTCTCTGAGGCGATCGTCTTGCCCCTGTGTTCTTGGGCTGCTCAGTGAGAGCCTGGACTGGTGGGCTCATTCCTTTCTGAGACGCCATGGTCCAAAGACAACATCCTCCTCAGAATCTGGCAAGAAGGTCTGGTCTCTCCCAGTCTTGAGGCCCCAGGCCTCATGCTTGTCTCTTGCTCTGCATGGGTCTCTCTGGAAGACTGTGTGGCTGTTGTGAACTTGGCTCCGGTGTCAACTGGCTTTGAGGTTAAGGCTTTGATAGTTGAGGATAAAGCCAAGTTGGGAAGGGGTGAATGCACAGGAAATCTATGAAGGGGCAGGAGGGATGACCATGGTGGTCAGGTGACTAAACAGGACTGACTGTGAATGCTGTGACAGGTGCAGAGGGTGTGAGAGGCACGTGCAGCCATGCGGGTTGGCACCCAAGGCAAACGCACGCGTAGCTGTGTTCGGCTTTTTATGTGTACTGGGTATTTGATCTTGAGTCCTCATCTTAGGAAACAAACACTCTTACCTGCTAAGACATTTACCCAGTCCCTATTTTATCATTTATTTATTTTATTAATTGATTTAGTGCATGTGGGTGTGTTACGGGGTGTGAGTGTGTGGGCATACATGTGTGGAGATCAGAGGTCAACTTTAAGTGTCATTCCTCAGGTTGGAGAGATGGCTCAATGGTTAAGAGCACTGACTGTTCTTCCAGAGGTCCTGAGTTCAATTCCCAGCAACCACATGGTGGCTCACAACCATCTGTAATGGGATCCAAAGCACTCTTCTGATGTCTGTCTAAAGACAGCTACAGTCTACTCATATAAATAAAAATAAATAAATAAATCTTTAACTGTCATTCCTCGGGAGCCATCCACCTTTTTAAAAAATAAAATAATTTACACTTTATGTTTCTGGGTGTTTCGCCTGCATATGTCTGTGCACAGTGTTTGCAGTGTCTGTAGAGGCCAGAGGGTGTTGGACCCCTTAGAACTGCTGTTACAGATGGTTGTTAGCTGTCAAGTGCGTATTGGGAATTGAACCTGTGTCCTCTGGAAGAGTGGCCAGAACTCTTTTGTTTTTTTGTTTTTTGTTTGGTTTTTCGAGACAGAGTTTCTCTGTGTAGTCCTGGTTGTCCTGGAACTCACTTTGTAGACCAGGCTGGCCTGGGACTCAGAAATCCACCTGCCTCTGCCTCCCAAGTGCTGGGATTAAAGGTGTGAGCCACCCCACCACCACCCAGCTTGCCAGAACTCTTAATCCCTGAGCCATTTCTCCATCCCCCCACCTTGCTTTTTGAGATAGGGCCTCTCACTGAATATGTGACTCACTGATTCTGCCAGGCTGTCTGGCCAGCAAGCCCCAGGCTGCTTTGTCTCTCTGCCTCTTCACTGCTGGGATTGGAAGCATGTGCCTCCCTATTCCAATAGCATTTTCCCAATGTTACTGGGGATTGAGTTCCACTCCTCATGCTTGCCTCTTGTTTTAATGACACCAGTCCACAGCAGGTAGAGAACACGTTAATTCAGAATGACCTTGTGGCCTCATGCTAATAAGTGACATCTTCAAAGAACCAAGTTCCATAGAAGGTCTTATTCTGAGATAACCAAGACTTCAGTGTGTGAATCTGGAGGGACAAACAATACACAGAAAGAGGAGGTAAAGATGGCGGCTCCTTATCAATAGTAGGCCCTTACAGATTAGATGGTAGGGAACTTGGGATGGGTCCCGTGGACAAGGAGCAGGTCAATAAAACACAGTAACCCTCTTTGAAAAGGACACAACCCAAATCATATGAAGAAATCTCAGAAATTGTGATCGCAGATAAAAGCCCCTGGAAAACATGCACCCTTTAGTTGCCAGAGCCTGGGAGAACATGCCCATAGAGCCTTGACGTGTATATTTGAGGGGGTTGATCCTGGAGGCAGATTCTCTTATTTAGCTGATGATTGATTGCAAGAGGCCCTGAAATCAAAGAACTGTCCCAGGCCTGCCAAAGATGCCACGTAAAAGTCTTCATTGTCTCTTTCCCTTTGTTGGTAACTTGGAAGATGGGGGTAGGGATCCCTGAGCCAGCAAGAAAACGGGCTTGGGAACCCTAAGGAACCAAGCTCTGCCAACAGCCAGAAGAGCAGCAACCAGACTTCCCCATGATGGTTTGTACATGCTAGACCCAGGGAATGGCACTGTTAGAAGGTGTGGCCCTGTTGTAGTAAGTGTGGCCTTGTTGGAGTAGATGTGTCACTGTGGGTGTGGGCTTTAAGACCCTCATCCTAGATGACTAAAAGCCAGTATTCTGCTAACAGCCTTCAGAATAAGATGTGGCAGAGAAACCCTGTCTCGAAAAAGAAAAAAAAAAAAACAAACAAACAAAAAACAAAAAACAGAATAAGATGTGGAACTCTCAACTCCTTCTGCACCATGCCTGTCTGGATGCTGCCGTGTTCCCACCTTGGTAATAATGAAGTGAATCTCTGAACCTGTAAGCCAGCCTCAATTAAATGTTGTCTTTATAAGAGTTGCCTTGGTCACAGTGTCTGTTCACAGCAGTAAACCCTAACTAAGACGGTCCCTGAGCTTCTGAGAGAATGAAGACACCTTGATTTTATCCAGTTGCTGAATGTGTGTGTGTGTGTGTGTGTGTGTGTGTGTATTCAGTCACATGCTGTGGACACACTTGTGTGTGTGGGGTGTGCACACGTGTGTGTGAAGCCAGTGGTTAATACCATACAACTTTCATGGTCACTCTTCCCCTTTTACAGTGAATCATAGTTTCTTACTTGCACCAGAGTTTGTTGGTCTGGCTCGTCTATCTAGCTGTCTTGCTCTGGGGATCCACCACCAGAAGGCTGGGATTGCAAGGAGGTCTAGGGATCCTAACTTGGATCTCTTACCACTGCAGCAAGCTCTCTATCCATCTCTATCCATGGAACCATCTCCCCAGCTCCTCAGTTGCTGGATTTGTGATTGTTTGTTATAGCCACAGTGAAAACCTAATGTGATGTTGGAAGACAGCAGACAAACCCGAAAGGAGGGCCATAGGGTTAGTTGTCAAGCACACGAAGAGAGCTCAAAAGTCCAAAGAACAAATTGTTAAAAAGAAAAAAAAAAGCATTTCACCATAGTACAATAGATGGTAAAATATGATTAGATGATTAACCTCATTCATGATTAGGAAGAAGAAATTCAAAGCACAGTGATATGGTTTGATTCATTAAATTGGCCAAACTGATGATAACAGATGTTGGGAACCATATAGAGCAGGGCACCCATAGCCTATAGCCCTTAGGCCAAATTGGGCAAGTTCGTGTCTTTAATAAATAAAGCTTTATTGGAACACACCCCCACTTGTTTATTTGTTGTTGATGGCAGTGTTTGAGCTACAATGGCAAATCTGAAGAGTTGTGACAGAGACTATGAAGTCTGAGAGGCACATGACTTCCAAGGAGGCCATTGCAAAGGCAGTCCATTTTAATGTTGAACTATTGCAGCTTTGGGATCAAACCCAGGACCTGGTGCATGCAAGGCAAGTGCCCTGTCCCTGAACTACTGAAGGAGGGGTGCAGCAACCACGTGACTCCTAACAGAAGTGTGACCACCTTTGATGTCAGTCTGAAGCGGAGCCTTCTAGTGACTTTGAAGAGTACGTGGCCAAGACCAAGTGAGGTTTGAGGTACATACACTTGAATCTACAATTCTACTTCTAGGTGTTTGCCTGAGATGAACTCTAACATCCACACATTCAGGAGACAAGCATAACAATTAGTGTTCAGGCTGGAGAGATGGCTCAGAGGTTAAGAACACTGATTGCTCTTCCAGAGGTCCTGAGTTCAATTCCCAGCAACCACATGGTGACTCACAACCATCTGTAATGGAATCCGATGCCCTCTTCTGATGTGTCTGAAGACAGCTACAGTGTACTCATATATGCAAAATTAAATGAATCTTAAAAAAAGAAAAACTATTAGTGCTCATTGTAACAGTGCTCATTGTAACACTTTTTTTTTTTTTTTTTTTTTTAAAGCCAGCATCTCCTTTGGCCCAGGCTGACTTTGAACTCACTATATACCTGAGGATGACCTTGAACTTCTGATCCTTCTGCCTCAATTTGGGAACCATAGGTATATACTACCACACCCAGTTTACACAGCTGGAACCCAGGACTTTTTGCATACTAGGCAGGTACTCTACCAATTGAGCCACATCGTAGCCCGAATCATTCCTTTCAGTGGAAAATAACTGGAAACAACTCAGGTGCCCTGAGCAGAAGAAAGGGTATGTGTGCATTATGGGATGTCAGCAGTAAGAACGAATGACTCATAGCACATATTCAAGATGATGGTGAATTTTGTAAATAAGGTTGTGTGAGAAAGCTGTGACAGTTAAAGATGCAAAAATGCTCTCCCTATTCATATACAATGAATTAGTAAGCCTAGAGCTTAGCTCACGAAACGGAATACAACCGATAGTTAAATCAGATTGTCTCTACTGTATGGAGCAACTGGGAGAGAGTGGAGAGGGCTGGCAGAGTGGGCCTCCTTTGTGATTGTGATGGCTTCTAGACATCCAGGCTCCTTCCGACCTGTTGCTCCACTTCTGCCTAGGTTCTGCCCTGCTCCCAAAGTGTAAGACGGCTTTCTATCATTATGTTTATGTCTGTGTTCCCAATCCCATGATGAACTGAAAAGTTACCTGCTTCTTCTTCTTTTTCTCTAAGTACACAGTAGTTGTCTTCAGACACTCTTTTTCTTCTCTCTCCAGCCCTGCTCATTCCACCCCAAAGATTTATTTATTATTATATATTATTATACATAAGTACACTGTAGCTGTCTCTAGACCACCAGAAGAGGGCGTCAGATCTCATTACAGATGGTTGTGAGTCACCATGTGGTTGCTGGGAATTGAACTCAGGACCTCTGGAAGAGCAGTTAGTGTATCTCTCCAGCCCCGAGCAACCCCTTCTTAGGGCTGAATGTCAGTTACATGAATATGGAAACACAGAAACAAACACAGAAACAGGTCATATAGATTGTGGACGGTGACTTCACTTACAAATGATAGACACTTATTATTTTGGCTTTTTCTTTTTAAAGATTTATTTATTTAATGTATATGAGTACACCGTTGCTGTCTTCAGACACATCAGAAGAGGGCATTGGGCCGGGCGTGGTGGCACATGCCTTTAATCCCAGCACTCGGGAGGCAGAGGCAGGCGGATTTCTGAGTTCCAGGACAGCCAGGGCTATACAGAGAAACCCTGTCTCGAAAAACCAAAAAGAAGAAGAAGAAGAAGAAGAAGAAGAAGAAGAAGAAGAAGAAGAAGAAGAAGAAGAAGAAGAAGAAGAAGAAGGCGGCGGCATTGGATCTCACATCATGTGGTTGTAGGGAATTGAACTCAGGACCTCTGGAAGAACAGTCAGTACTCTTAACCACTGAGCCATCTCTCCAACTCTGTTTTGGCTTTGCATTCAATTACTCTTTTTTGGTTCGAGACAGGGTTTCTCCACGTAGCTCTGGCTGTCCTGGAACTCACTTATGTAGACCAGGCTGGCCTCAAACTCAAGGGAGCTGCTTGTCTCTGCCTTCTGAGTGCTGGGATTAATGGCTTATTGCTCTTTAACCTAGCTTTTCTGGTCTTTCTCTCTCTCTCTCTCTCTCTCTCTCTCTCCCTCCCTCCCTCCCCCACCTCTCTTTCTCTCTCTCTCTCACCTCTAGATGCTGCTCTGCCTGATGCTGGAAGATTTTGTCTGTTGTCTAAGATCTTGCATGGGCCTCAAATTGTTTTCTAGGAGAGCCTCTTTAGGCAGCTTGAAGTTCCTCCTTGCATGCGCAGCTCTGGCCTCCTGGAATCATTGTGGGGACTTTCTTGGACCTCAGGTCCCTAGGCCTTTCACCACAGACACCACCACTAAGGACAGGGCCAGGTGCCAGTAATCCACTTAGGTGTCGGAGCGGTCTCTCTTCTCTAGTCTCCTTAATGTCCGTTACTCCAGGAAGAATTCGCATTAGTCCTTCCAGTACAGAAGCCACCATCTCTTGAAATCCTAGATTCCCTCATCTCTCCTTTTTACCTTTCCTTTGCTTTTCTTTCATACTAGGGCAGTAGACTATTTTCACCCACTTTGGGTACCAAACAGACACATCTGCATGCTCCCTCCTACAGGCTGTTGTGACTTTTCTGAGTCTCTGAACCTCCCGGTGTCCCGATGATTTATCTGTAAAACTTAAGTGCTAATTTTGCCCCAATAAGTTGGCATTCAGTCTAGACAGGTCCTCCAATCGTGACCCAAAATCCTCCCTGTGGGCAAGGACCTGAAAATTAACCCTCAAGAGCCCACTCCTCACCCGAAAGGTAGTCCTTCTCCTTCTCTCCTGTTCTTCCGCTAGAGGCTGTACCCCCGCAAGTCACTCCTCTTCTAGAAGCCGCAGTCGCTAGACTAAGCCTGGAACCCAGAACCCAGACTGTAGCCCCGCCCTGATTCAGACCCCGCCCCACGCCCCGCGTCCCTCCCCCACATACCTCTTATTGGCTAGAGTCACGCTTAGCTCCGCCTCGGGGGCCACCCAAGCCACGCCTTCTCGGGCATACACACCTACTTCTAGTTGGCTGGCGTCCGGCCTCATCCCGCCCTTGATACCGTCACTTCCTGGCAGAGTAGGCTCGGAAGGCGGAAGTTTGGGTGCCGGAGGCAGCGAAGCGGAGCTGAGGTGTTGCTAGCGTTGCCTGCGGCGCTTCCGGGTTTCTGCTTCGCTCTCGGGAGGCGGAGGCGGGAACCTGGAACCATGGCTGTGAGGCGGCTGCGGAGCCTGGCGGGGTCTGGAGGCTGACCTCGCGACGCCTGTCGGCGGGCCCCCTGCTCCAGGTTTAGGGTTATCTAGGGTCGCACTGTCCTGGCCCTTAGACCCTCAAAATGACCGCCGCCTCCACCTCCAAGTGGGGGCTGGTCACGAACGTGGTGAACAGCATCGTGGGGGTCAGCGTCCTCACCATGCCTTTCTGCTTCAAGCAGGTGAGTTGGGGTCGCGGGGACATCGGTTTGCCGTGCTCGGCTGGTGGGAAGGGGGTGTGAGCACGGCGGGCCGGGGAGAGACCCAAGCAGCGTCCTCGAAGCGAGTCGCGGTCCGGATCTGCGCGCTCCGCGACCACTGACACTGTCCGGAAAGGCACAGAGAACGATCCGTTAGCGGATCGATCGTGGTTTTGTTCGTCCTGTTTTTGACTCCGACCGACTGCACGGAAGCCTGCCGGTCCTCGGCTTCGGCAGCCTACCTTTACGGGAGGTGATTTAAAGCATTCGTGTGGTCTGATCAGTATGTGTCACCGCAGTCGGAAAAGCCGGCATACAAAAAAGTTTGGTGTTATTTCTGTGTTGAGTGCCACATGAAAAGATGGTCATTTCTACGTGGCTCTGTGGAATCTGCCAGTGATTTGCGGAAGCAGATGGAAACGTCAAATTGGGTAATGACTTCTCTTAACAAAGAGCGGCAGGGCTCCCCGTCGCTCATCCATGCCACGTGTGCTTCTGTCCTGTGCTATTGAAACAGTGGGATGTCAAGGCAAAGACCACTTCTCCTACCTGATGACCCCCCAGGACATGAGGTGGAAGATTAATCCGTGTTAGACATTTGGAAGTGAAAAGGGGTTGTTGATAATTTAATAGTAGACTAACAACTACTTCGTGTGTTTTGTGGTTTATGTCCCAGGCTAAAAATAGAAAACAAGTTTTTTTAAGCAAGGACTTTTTGATCCTCTACATCCTATCCTGATTGAGAATACATCTAGGGTTCCCGGGTGGGGTATTTGATATGCTTAATAGATGTAGGCAGAAGGACAGAGCTAGATCCTCTGGGGTGACAACTGTGTTGTGAACCCCAGTGTTGAGTTGTTGGGGGATGGTTTTGGGAGTTTTGGAGTGCCTACGTGTCCCAGTGTCCATGGAAACTGTCTGTCAACAGAACTGCATCCTGGGACTTGAGTGTTGGCTGGTTTCGAATCTCCAAGTGAACTCTGTCATCCTTGCTGCCTGTCTGTGAAGTGTGACTGACCCTTTATTGGATGGGGTCTGTCGTAGCTGACTGGGAAGTTAGCTGTTTGGGCTCAGGTGGTTGAGCAGTGGAACCTGGCTGTGCACGGTGCTAGGCCTCTGCCAGAGCATAAGGAGATGAGCCAGGTGAAGATCTGCTTGGGAAGAGCTTGGAACCAGTGTGCAAGGGAGACTAGAAACAGTCAAACTGTGCCGAAAACCTGTCCGTTCCTATCACTAGATTGTTATCTCCTCCAGGAACCTTGGGGCAGAGCCACGAGTCCAGCAGAGTATTGGGGAATGTCTTAGTGTTTAGCGGGAGCTAAAAAAAAAAAACAACTTTGGGTTTAGGGTTAGTTTGTTTAGTGATTCTGGCAATTAAAAAGGAGAAACATTTTATTGTTATTTAGTGTGTGGAAAACTGCATACTTGATGAATTTTCATGAGGTAAAGGAACATTTGTACCTTACTGTACACTTGAGGAATTCCATAATGCTGGCACACTTACCAGTTGTTCCCACCCACCAGAAGACGACTACCTGTTGCTCGATTGTGCCAGAGGTTGGATGTGGCCTGGTTTGACTTGAAGGATGGGGGGTCATGGTGTGTGGGAATCAACGTGTGGTTGATATGCTATGTTGTAGATAGACCTGTGTTCCTCTGGGGCACACACAGATCCTGCCCTGGGTGTGTGTGTGAGTGTGAGTGTGTGAGTCTGCCAGCTCAGGTGTTAGATGTGCAAGTGCATCATGTCCTCTGCAGTGTTTGGTATCATGGGTCTTTGGACCGTTCTGCTGAGCGTTTGATGTTATGTTGTGGTTTGTTTTTTATATCGATAAGCTTTGTTTGTTTACTTATTTTGAGCAGTTTTAGCTTTAACTGAATGGAAAGCACAGGCGGCCCCCGTATCCCTCCTCTCAACTCCCTTTTTCGGTAACACACTGTTCTGGTGTAGTAGTGCTAATATTTTGTTTTGTTTGTTTATTTATTGCAGTGCTGAAGTTTTAATTCCAGGCAAACATTACACTCTTTTTTTTTGAGACACACTCTTACTATATAGCCTTGGCTGGCCTGGAACTGACTGTGTAGACCAGACCAGGATGGCCTTGAACCCACAGAGATGCACCTGCCTTTGTCTTCCTAGTTCCAGGACCATCATGCCTGGTGCTAACCACTGATGCCTTAATTCTCAACAGTAGTTGAGGGACAGTTTATACGTAACAGAATGTAGCTGTTTTTCGGGTGTGGTCCTTTGGGTTTTGATGTATGTATACAGTGTGTGGCTACTGTGGTCAGGACATGGAAGAGCTTTGTTGTCACCTCTGTCCCTCTGTGATCAACAGCTGTCTCTCCCTCAGCCTTTTGCCTTGTTGCCTGGCCCAGCTACAGTCCTTCCTAAGCATTCTGTGCCTGGCAGCACGCAGTAAGCTGTCTTCATGGCTCTCCTTTTCTGCAGCACGGGGCAGTTGCAACATAGAACCTTAATAATACTTCTTTGCATGAATGGACTAGACTTGATTTTCTAGTCACCTTTGAAGGCCATTGAACTTTTTTCTTTTGTTGGGTTATGGCTAAACCCACTTGTAAATGGTTTGTGCATAGGCATTTCATTCCTGATGGAGAAAGAGCTAAGAGTAGTTGCAGGGTCTCATGGCCAACATCTGTTTAACTTGTAAGTAAGGTGCACACCATTCTTAGTCCTTCTAGGCTATGTTTACCACATAGAGCTATTGAGAAGGTGGGTAAGATGCTGCATGTGAGGTCCGTGTAGGGAGTGTGGGATGCTAGTTGATAGCCTAGCAGTTAGGACCTACAAGGCCCTTTTAAAACAAGACTTGAGGATCCTGCTTCTATTTTAGGGAAATACCACTTTCAGGTGTCACCCATGGCGGTCAGTGAAACAGACGGAGGGCCTGCATGAGCCCCTTGTGCTGTGGCTGTATGAAGTGGCGATCCAGAGGTCTGGTGTTGTAACTGTGTCTTTCTCTCTCCACCCTGCAGTGTGGCATTGTCCTGGGGGCCCTGCTCCTGGCCTTCTGCTCCTGGATGACACACCAGTCTTGCATGTTCTTGGTGAAGTCGGCCAGCCTGAGCAAGAGGAGGACCTATGCTGGCCTGGGTAAGACCTGGCTTCCAGAGTGCTGGCAAAGCTGATAGGCCCTTCCCATGAAGTGGGGTGCTCTTGCTTGGGGGCCTGGGGGCTCAGTCCTCTTGTTTAGCTCTTTTTCTTCTATTTCTTCTTAAGAAATTTTTTGGAGTGCAGTGTTTTTTTCAGTGTTAATGCCAGCTGAGTGTAGTGGTGTGTACCTGTAACCCCAGCACTTGGAAGGGTATGGCAGGGCGGTAAGAATTTCACGACCTGCCTCTGCTTGGCTTCATAGCAAATTTGAGGCCAGCTTGGTTTACATGGAGAAATCTCAAGAAAACAAAACATGGGCTGGTGAAATGATACAGTGAGTTACTGCACAAGCCTGGCAACTTGAGTTCCGTTCCTGGAACCCACAGACAGGTAATAACCCATGCACATGTGCACACACAGTAATGAACAGAACTTTATATATGTACAGACACACATACACACACACACACACACACACACACACACACACACTGTGGGTTTGTTGTTGTTTTGAGACAAAGCTTCACTGTGAAGTCTGGTCTGGAACTTGCTCTGTATATCAGGCTGGCCTAGAATTCACAGAGATCTACTTGCCTCTGCTTTTTGTGCTGAATAAAATAATTTTCAAAAGCATACAGTTAATAACACTGCTCAGAAATAAGGAAATCTGGTGGTTCACACCTTTAATCCCAGCATTTGGGAGTCAGAGAGAGAGGTGCATCTCCTGAGATTGAGGCCAGACTCATCTACAAAGTGAGTTCCAGGACAGCCAGGGTTACACAGAGAAACCCTATCTCAAAACCCAACCCCACTCCCATCCCAAATTGCCTGCTTTAGAACTGAGCGGAGAGGGCGGGTATAGACCCACAGCCTCTTTCTCACTGAGCCCTGTGCCTCCTGTGCAGATGCGCGCTTTCCTTCCAAGCCAGCAGGATCCCCGAGCCCAAAGCTGCTTGCTCACTTGCTGACTCTGGCTCCCTATACCTGATGCCTTCATGTTCCTGAAAGCCTGGAGTGGCTGAAAGGAACATTTCAGATTCCTGGAAGTCCCCAAAGGAAACTCTTGAGTACAGTTTGTGTCTGAGACTCAGTGTTCCATCTGCCCAAAGGGTGGGCCTTTCTCCCGGGACTGTTGGTTGCAGTTCTGTTCTGTCTAGGTCTTTGTAAACAGTGCCAGCCACAGGGACTGAACAGAGCCCTTACTGGTTGTCTCTGGGTGGTTTGGCTTCAAGGACACTGAGGGGGCCTCACTGTCTTGTTCTCCTCTCGTGTTAGCATGTGAAGCCTGGGTCTCTGCCTGGCAGGCTTGGACTTAGCTGTGTAGCTTATGCTGGGACTCTGGCATGGGGGTGAGAATGCCACTCTTCTGCTCTTGGGACTTAGCCTTGTGGGAGAATATGAAAAGAAAATTCCTGGCCTCTTGGGGATTCCTCATCCAGCAGCCCCTGTGTGGCTGAAGTGTTACTCTCACCTGCAGTGCGCCTGGCCTCTCCTCCCTTTTCTCACTGTCAAAGAAGAAAATGGCACAGAGTTTGGGGGCAAATGAAGTAATGCAGAATAAAGTAATTCTTAACAACTGAATTGGAGTGATGTGCAGAGGTGTGAGTGCCCAGCCTCCGCCTTGCCCACGTTAGAGATGCACGTGGGGCTTCTGCAGCGTAACCATTGGGGTTTTTCCTAGTCTGCTTTGTGGCCGGCACCAGTGCCTTGCATTGATTCTTGGTCTCAGAACCCAAGGGATGCTTTCCCACTCTTCCTCTTCTGTGATAATGGTGCTCTGTCTTTTACTGCCACCTGAGGCAGTGAGGCTTAGTAGGTAGACCTGACCCACACCGAGATGGCCTAGTTCTGTCCTACCAGATGAAATGTTCCCTACTAGAGTCACTCTAGGGAGTGAGGCGCTCGGGGGATGCCCTTGGTGGTGTAGAGCCAAGGTGCAGTGTATGGTCCTTTCCCCCTAAGATCTGTGCTCGTGCTGTTGGTCACCTAAGTTCCAGCCTAGGACTCCTGTGTCCTGAAAGGTGGGAGCCCTGGGCTGGGGAGGTCATGGCATCTAGTAGTTGTTGGTTGGCCAGTCAGTTATTCTTCAAAAGTCCCTGAGAAGTGAAACCAGTTTGTCCAGAGTGCAAGACAAGGGAAGCTGTCAGATGGACACCACCTGTGAATGCCACTGCCTGGCTCCAGCTGTATCTGAACTTTGGAACCATTGCAAACAACAGATTTTCACATGCCAGTGGTCTTGTGCATTTGATCCTAAACAAGGCAGCTTGCTTGTATGGGCCCTCATAGAATCTTCTAGACTCTCAGACAATCTCCTGGCCTCCCAGACAGTCTTCTGCGCCCTCAGTCTTCCCGGTCTCCAGAGCTTTTCAGATGTCTAGGCAATTTCTTGGAGTTCCGATCTCCCTGGTCCCCGTCCCAGACAGTCTTCTGGGCCCGTCAGCTCAGCGCCAGTTTCCCTTTGTTTACAAGGTGGGAAGACTGACTGTGTGGGGCCAGAGCAGCAGAGAGGAGGGCCTGCTGTGCCCCTCCTGGCATGGTGGCCCTACAGGTAGTATGGAGCCCTCTTAGGAAGCTGGACAGACACCCGCTTTTCTGTCTTGTCCTTCGTTCTCTTGATGGGCTAGGCCTCAGTGTGTACTTTGTATGTACCACAGCCCATCAGAGTGCTTGGAAGGTGAGCCCCTCCTTCCCTCAAGGTACAGCATCCCTGATGGATGGCCTGTGTCTGTGGGTGATGAGAGTGAGTCCTGGGTTGGGTCATGGGCACAGGCGCTCTGTAGATGAGATGGGCAGATGGCCTTTGTCCTTACTGGAGACTATGGAAGAAGGCGAAGAGTTTCCAGGGTGGTAGTCATATCTCGAACAAGGAGCCTGTTTACCATTTGCACTAGATGGAGGACTGGGGACCTTTTTCCTCACATTTAAGTCTTAACCGTATCAGCAGCTGTGGCAGTGACCTGTCCCATTCCCCCCCACCCCCACCCCAGCTCTGCCGGATGAATGTCTGCAAGGTGCAGAGTCATAGCACAGTAGGGGTTATTGATGAATTTGGGCACCCGTTTGCTTTGCCTGTTTTTGCTGTAGTGATTTTGGAATTTTTTTCTTTTTCTTTTTCTTTTTCTTTTTTTTTTAAATAAACCTCCTGCTTCCGTGCCCAGCTTGTCATACTCAACATGGTCTTCTTTAAACCTTGTTTCATCTCAGAATGCGTGTTAGGGTTTCTCATGTGTGATAAAGCACCATGGCCAAGTCCAGTTGGGGAAGAAAGGGTTATTTTATCTTATGACTCAGGCCACACTCAGGTCACCCCTGAGGAGAATCAGGGCAGGGAGTAAAGCAGAGACCATGGAGGCAGGGAGGAGTGTCCTTTCTAGGTTGCTTTTCATGCTTTGCTCAGCTTTCTCGCTTGTACAGCTCAGGATGTCAGTGCCCACAGTGAGCTGGGTCCTCCCACATCAATCAGTAATGAAAGAAATGCCCTACAGACTTGCTACAGGAAATCTGAGGGAGGCGTTTCTCAGTTGGGGAGAAGGTAACACAGACATATCAGTGGCTCTTGGGACTCTCCTACCCTAGGAGTGTGTGCTCTGGGAAGGAAGCCACCTTCCATAGCAGTAGAGACTGTTGACATCCACCCAAGGTGTCATCAGTGAATAGTGGATGTCGTTGGTTCTGTGTCATCATGACTTGTGGTTGGTGTGCCTCTCACCATTCATAGGCCTAGAGTAGTGCCCACCAGGGCATGGCAGCTTCTTCCTGCATGCCCTTGAGCAGTGTGACCTGTGTACCTGCCATGTTGTTTGGTAAGCAAGACCAAGAGGTGGAGTCCCTGACCCCTGTTTCTATGCTGTTGGAGCCTCCTGGAGCTGGAAGTGTTGACTGAGCACCTGCCCAGTGCTGCTGCCCTGTGCTCCTCCAGCAGTGGGGGCTGCTGGGCCGCTTTCCACCTCCTCCAGAAGTAACTCAGCTGAAGCCTTCCCTGCCTTGTGTGTGCCTACCTGGTAGTCATGAGCAGTGGCCTCCTCTCTGTCCCTATCTGTCCCTATCTTGAATAGCACCTCTTTCTTGCCTTGCTGAGTGTTACAGAGAGGTGGCGGGTAGAGTCAGTTCTACCTGGTGTCCTGTGGCCCTGTTTCTCAGGTCTCAGGTAGGTGAGCAGATCTGGCAGAAGAGAGTGCTACCTCCTGCTGATCTCTTGACTAGCTGGTGCCTTCCATTTTCCTATAGCATCTTCTAGGGCAGAGTATTCTGTGTGCAGGAGACCCACTTTCCTGTCAGAGAATAAGGACTGGGAATGGACAGGGAATGGGCCAGAGGTCTCGCCCTCTGGGACAGCTCTGGCTGTCCTAGAACTCACTTTGTAGACTAGGCTGGCCTTGAACCCAGAGATCTGCCTGCCTCTGCCTCTGCCTCCCAAGCACTGGGACCTAAAGGCATGTACCACCAGTGGCTGGCTGGTCCTCCATGTCATATGCTGAGTGTTCTGACACAGGGCTTGGAGTGGATCCTTTGGTGACATAGCAGGCAGCTATCGATATCATCACCTCTGGAATTGTTTTAGTTTTTTTGAGATTCCCTATCTAGACCTTGAGTAACGTTCTAAAGTGTGTTTTAGTTCTTGCTAGATGAACTTGAGGGGTATGTTAGGTTCCTTTCCCATCTGAGTCTGGGAAAGGCCAGAGTGACCCCTGGAGGCTGAAGTCTTACTGTTCTCAGGCCAAGCGGAGGCTGGTGCCAGCTGTCTGCCTTTTGCCAACACTGTGCCTCTTCCTCAGTTAGAAGTAACAAGGATTTTGTTTGGTTCATTCATACCCAGTGTATGTGTTTCCTGCTATCCAACCTCAGAGGGCCACTGGCCCAGAGTGAGAGGAAACAAGAGGCAGGAAGCTGGGGCTGTGACAAGGCTGAGGCCATCCTGTCACATGCACTGTCTGCGGCTGCTCCAGAAGACCAGAGCTTACTTCCTTTGCTCTCTCATCTGGCTGGACCATGGGGGAAGCAGTGGAGACCAGATAACTGGAAAGGTCCTCTGAGGACCGGTGAAGTCAGCTTTTATTCGCATCTGCTGGCAATAAATAGTTCTGGGTCAGGAAGGAAAGATGGAGGTCTCTTTCTTGGTAGAACACTCCTGTGGTCATGCATGCTAGCCATCATCAGGGCTCTGTCCCTGGCTGTCCTGGGCACTGGCAAGTCTCAGAGGACTTGTTCCTTCCTTTCCCCAGAGTGCCATGCTTGCAAAGATTCAGTTTCCTTCTGTAAGTCACAATTAGAGGACAAATTTGAAGCCTCAGCAGCATCCTTGTGGAGCAGGGCACGAATACTGGGCTCTGGGCGAGGCTTGAACCTCCTGGACCCCTCTTAAGTTTTCCCTCTTCCCCTGTCCCTAAGTGGGGCTGGCTCTGCCGTTTTCACACTGTCCCAAGCAGGCCTGTTTGTAGCTCCCATGGGCAGAATCCAGTACCTTACAGGGTCCTGACTTCCATTTTCCCCCTTCGTATTTCATAAGAAACTATAGAAACCCTTGCTTGTGTCTCCCTTGCTTGTGTCTGTGTCTCCTGGCTTGTAGGTCCCTTGCTTGTGTCTGTGTCTCCTGGCTTGTAGGTCCCTTGCTTGTGTCTCCTTGCTTTGCTCTTGCCTTGCATTGTTTCATTTGGGGATGGTAGGTCTAAAGAAGGTCTGGCACCAGAGTTTAAAGTGTCTCCTTATCCATGAAACCTCAAGCACACAGATGCTTGTCAAACTGCCGCTCACAGCTTTTCTCTGTAGCTTTTTTTTTTTTTTTTTTTTTTTTGGTTTTATCGAGACAGGGTTTCTCTGTATAGCCCTGGCTGTCCTGGAACTCACTTTGTAGACCAGGCTGGCNTAGCCCTGGCTGTCCTGGAACTCACTTTGTAGACCAGGCTGGCCTCGAACTCAGAAATCCGCCTGCCTCTGCCTCCTGAGTGCTGGGATTAAGGGATTAAAGGCGTGCGTCACCATGCCCGGCCTTCTTGGTAGCTTTTTAACCAAAGTGTGTGTTACTGTTGGACTGAGCTTTTTCCTTTTCTCTAGCATTCCACGCCTACGGCAAGGCCGGGAAGATGCTGGTGGAGACCAGGTGAGTGGGGCAGCCTTGCTGAGTCTATCCTTACTGGAGCCTGTCAGGAAGTGAACTGTGCTTCACATGAGGAGAGCTTATAACGTCTAATGTGCTTCTGAAGAGTTACTCACAGACTAATCAGTTTACTGTGACCTTACCTTACAGTGATTGTTGTCCAAGATGAAAGCCTTATTAAGTCTTGCTAAGATGTACATGAGAATAAGAGACTTGGGGAGTATGGAAAAATAGCTCAGTATAGCTAATCCTTTTTTTTTTTTTTTTAATCATTGTATTTGTTTACATTTTAAATGTTATCCCCCTTCCCGGTCTCCCTTCCACAACCCCCCCACCCCAAGTACAGCTTAATCTTAATGCTGCTATGTAAACTGAGCCCCCAACTCTGCTGCAGAAGGGGAGGCTCTAAACTGAAATGTCATTTTTTTTTTTTGAGAGTAAAATTTTAATGAGTTGGAAAAATTTGTCAGAAAAGTACACTTTTAGGCTTCTAAATCAAGGGATTGTAAACACAGAAGAAAACAGTTTTTTTTTTTTTTAAGAAGCAGTTGATTATTCTTTTAACTTATCTAATATTTCTATACCTAAAAGAGTTTCTGAAGCTCCTATGGAAGGGAAATACGATAGCACATAGAGACTAGTTAAGTGTGGTTCGGCATTTACCCCAAGAGCAGTGGAGTTGCCTCCAGCCCAGCCAGTTTTCTGGCAGCGCCGTGTCAGCAAAGCCCAGGAACTAGATGTGGTCCCTGAGGTGCCTAGCTTTGATCACAAAGCAGCACCGTCTTAACTCTGACGTCAGAGGTCTGGGTGTCTCTCCACAGCATGATCGGGCTGATGCTCGGGTCCTGTATTACCTTCTATGTCGTGATTGGTGACTTAGGGTCCAACTTCTTTGCTCCGCTGCTTGGATTACAGGTAAGACACTGTTAGGTGTCTGGTCTATTTTAATCCTTGTGGTTGCTGCCTAATGCCTCCTTTCCTTAAGCCAGCCTTGACCTGTGCCTGCCAGCCACTCAGGTTCCCTGGCTTGAAATTGGGGACTTTGCTGGAGTAGTGTCTTGAGAGGCACCAGGAGAGGGAGAGATGGAGAGGGGGAAGAGATGGAGAGGGGGAAGAGATGGAGAGGGGGAAGAGATGGAGAGAGGGCAAGCAGGCTGTGATACAGCATGATGGTGTACAAGGTGGGAGGCACAGAGGAGGGGTAGGACACGTCAATCCATTGTGCAGGTCAGATGCCTCAGCCTTCCAGCGGTGCTCATCATGTAGTTTCTGTGCTGGGCTGTTGATCGGTACATTGAGGAGGGGAGTTGGGGCCCACCCTGCTGGGGAAGACATGAGGGCACTGCTCCCAGGGCCTGTGACATAGCTCAGTGAGTCCTCCAAGCTTGCCACTCCCTGACCGTGAAGTTCCCACCTGTGAACTGGGCCCCACACAACCTTCCTCCCCTACTGGGAAGCTATAACCAGTGACTGGCTAGGGAGAATGGGCATATGGCCCTGGGGGGTCTTTTTTGTGAAGACTCCTTTGTATTTATTTACCAGGTAGGTGGAGATGGCTTTTAGTGTGTAAACGAGACAGCTGAGGGGGTCCTTCTCATGAATATGGGTGGGATTTGCATGGTGTGGGAGGACTTTGCAGAGAGTGTCCTGTGAGCCTGGCCCCCGTCTGTGTCTTCTCCTTTGGCTTTCCGTCCGTCTCCCACTCTTCCCTTGGGTCCAGCAGAGTTGTGGGTCAGCCTCTCACACAGTTACTTGAGTCCTTTCTCAAAACCCACCGATCCGTGTCAGGGCCAGAAATCTATCTCACCTGCAGTTCTGAGAGACTTACAGGATGGGCAGTGTCAGCCTCTGCAGCCACGAAAATGGTTGTCATCCAGTGAGAGCGTGCACAGAGCCTCTCTGTCCTCACCGGCCACCATGGACAGTGCTGCCATGCTCAGCGGTGTGGGGCTGTTTTAGATTTGCAGGTGTTTGTAGCTGGAGAGCTCTTCGCCTCCAGCCTGTGCTGCCACCTATGAAGAAGGATCCAGGAAGTCGAACGTGCTGGCTGCAGCTCAGTTAGATGATAGATATCCCCAGACCATTGCTTGCTAGTAGATGCCAGTCTGGAGTTTTGTGACAAATTATCTGGGTCAGAATTTCCTTCTGTGGTAGAGATAGCTCTGAGTTGTGTGGAGACTTGGTGACTCCTTCCACCAGCCACTGGTACCAGCTGGGCAGGGTTCTTCCAAAGCAGTACAGTTCCTGTGTGTTCTTGCCACATTCTGACTCTGTGTAACGGGTTGGCGCTGGGTCACTGATCTTTTTGTCCTGACTAGTCTCATTGTGGAGCCTGCGTGGACCATGCAGGGCCAGAGGTGCTCAGTGCTTTGATCCACATGGCCACTGAGAGGGGAACTTTCAGCCTGTACGTGCCAGACTTGACCACACCACCTTCTGCTTTAAGGCCTCAGTGTGCTCCCAGCCTGTGGTGGCTCCTGCCCTGGCCACACTGGTAAGATGAGTCTTGGCAGTGAGTGAGCTCAGAGCTTAGAGTTGATTCCCTTCCAGGTGACCAGGACTGTCCGTGTGTTCCTGCTCTTCGCAGTGTCCCTGTTCATTGTGCTCCCGCTCAGTCTGCAGAGAAACATGATGGCCTCCATCCAGTCCTTCAGTGCCATGGCGCTCCTCTTCTACACCGTCTTCATGTTCGTGGTGAGTACGGCAGACACTGCTAAGGGGCTTGTTTGTGGCTTAATCTCCCCCATAACCATAGTGTCCACGCCTTAGTCTGCTGTAGCCACCAGCTACCTTGGGGGGATTATGGGAAAGTGGCTTTGAGTCCTGTGGTAGAGCTACTGCAATGCCATGAAGGTCGTGTGCATGCCTGGTCTGTGAGCACCAGAGGCAGGGCATTTGAATAGCAGGATACAGAAGGGGCTTTGAAACCATAGTCCCTTTACCCAGGCTCTGGAAAGCAAGTGAAGTGGCTGTGTGTTTTATGGGAAGAACTACCATGTGGAACGTGGAACTGGGCTTATGCGCTAGTGTTTTGTCATGTGGCGCCAGTTGTCACTTTTCTAAACGAGCTTTGTTGGGGATAGTCTGGAAGATGGGGTGTGAGGACTTCCTCCAGAGTCCTTAGCCTTCACTCCCTGACCCTGCTGAACCCTTGGAGTTCACCCTCACTTGCCAGGGAAGATGCTGCACTTCCCGAGGGCAGGGGCCAAGTGTCCTTGCAGGAGCTAGGCACTGGTCTGGGGGCAGGGGACCAGTCAGTGACAGTTAACTCCTTACTCTTAGCTGTGTCTTCAGTGGATGAGCTCCTGAAAGATGGCTGTCTGCCTGTCCAGGGCAAGGAAATAAAGGACATGCCCATATGTAGGGCACTGCTCCCTGTCATTTGAGACAGGTTTCAGGGCTGAGTTAGTGAATGAGGTTCTGCTTCTCTCTCCACTATGAGGTCCCACATAGGAGCTGCTCCGCCATGTGCAGAATACCCCTACAGCTGGGTACACCTCTCAGTATTGTTCAGGCAGCTCCATGTATGGACTAAGTTCTAAGCCAGGGCCCAGGGACATAGGTGAGGTGGAGCCCCTGTCCCTTCAGACAGCCCCAGGCTACAGGAATCGGCCAGCTTTGATGTAGAGAAGAGCTGCGTGTCTCCTGTACCTCCTTTGTGGCACAGTTTCTAGTGGGCAAAGCTGCACGCTGTCTCCTGACCCCATGTCCCATTCTCTTCTTGGTCTAGATTGTGCTGTCCTCCCTTAAACATGGCCTCTTTAGTGGTCAGTGGCTGCAGCAGGTCAGCTATATTCGCTGGGAAGGTGTTTTCCGCTGTGTCCCCATCTTTGGCATGTCCTTTGCCTGTCAGTCGTAAGTACTGCGGAGGTGGAAGAAGGGGGAAGGGTGGGGCTGAGGGTGTAGCCTTGAGGAGGGGCGGAGGGAGAAGCTGTGGGGCCAGCAGCCTGCTTTTCTTGCTTCTGGCAACTGAGGAGTGATGGCTGACCTGGTGTAGCTTGTTCCTTTAGGCTGAGGGGAGAGTTCTGTGCTAACCAGGAAATAAACTACTGCTAACTAACTGGCAAGGGCCTGGGTTTCCCAGATCCCATGAGGGGAGAGTTGGCTGTGGGGTACAGCAGCAACCCAGCCATCTGATTGTGAAGAGTCCCGAGTGCTTTGCCAGAATCTAGCTGTTTTCTGAGAATATTTAAAAAGATGTTGCACAAACATTGACTTGAGGCTGGTGCTAGGATGTATCTGAGTCCTGTGTGTGCGGGCGGGCTCTTTGGCAAGCGGGGCTCTGTGAACACAGGGCTGCTTCACCATGGCAGTGGCAGCAGCAGCAGTGCTACCTTCACCAGGGTGGCAGGAGTTAGTGGTGCGTGCCTGGGTGGGAGCAGTAAGCGTAAATCCGACATCGTTGAGAAAAGACCATCAGCATGTTGGGGGAGGGGTTGGCAGAGAAGCCCCCCTCCTGTGGTGTCAGTGGGCATGCATTGTGCCAATTGTAAACTAGTGTGACAGAAAATTTGCTCACACTGCTGTTGACACCCACGTGCGAGATCCAGATCGTCATTTCCCACTCACCGGCTCCTGCTTGGCAGCTCTGTCTCCACCAGAACTCGCGCGTGCTCCAGCCTCACTGTTTAATGTCCCATTATCACTGGTGACAGAAGTTACATTCTTGTGCAGTGTACCTAGTTACCACTTGTCCTTTCTGCCTGTGTGTTTGCTTTTTAAAAGATAAGCCTGTGGTTGGGCTTTCTCCATGGTAGCCACCTAGCAGGCAGTGCACGTCTGTGTATTGTTCTTAGTGCAAGGTCCTGGTTCCAGGAGGGTAGGAGCTTGCCACTGTCTTAAGTACAGGATCCATCTCCCTTCCAGGAGGACCTAGGGGCCTTAAATGTGCCCACTTTCTCTGTGTTGGTCACATACTATCCCCAGGCTACAAGCACTGCAATGTTTGCTAGGTGAGGTGACAGAGTTCATCTCTTGGTGGGCTGTACCAGAAGCGCCTGTGTGCTGGGATGACAGCCAGCTCCTTATCTTGTACCTGGGATAGTTCTTGCCATCATCCTCTGGCCCTCTTGATCTTACTTCCTGGTGAACGAATCTTGTGTTACACATAACTGTCATCATGAGGCCCGAGAAATGGCCACATTGAACATAGCCTTGGTGGAACAGAGTGCACTTAGCCCTCACTTTCAGCCTAGGAGTAGTGAGGGCACCTCAGGGGTTGTTTGATGCCGCGGAGGCTGCTCTCCCAAGGCCGTGGCGTTTGGGATTGGATGGAAGCCCATGCATGGATCAGCCTTTCCACTGTGCCCAGGCATACCCTGTCTCCCCTTCACAGCACCTGCAGTGCCCTTACCTGTATGTGCATATGCTCCTCTGTGTATGTGCACATGCATGTGGTTCAAACTCTCGCCACGATGGCCTCTTGCTGTGACGACTCGGCTCTGAGAAGCTGTTGAAGCTGTTGCCGCCTCGTGGCTGAGCCAGGCTCGTGCTTGCTCACCTTCTGTGTCCCTGAAGCTGGGCAGGGTGCTGCTGCCCTTTTCTCCTAGCTGACTGCCGTGCTGGCCTCTTATGCTGAGGTTGATGTGTGAGCTTGGGGTGGACAGGAATCTCAGCTTCACTTTGCCAGGGATCCCACATATTCTCACTTGCTTCTTGATCAGTGTAGTGTGTTCCTCTTTGCTTTTCTTGGACTTTTTTTTTTTTTTTTTTTTTCTGGTCTTTTGTTTGTAGATTATGATTTCTGATTTTATTTTTTTTTGAGACAGGGTTTCTCTGTGTAGCCCTGGGTGTCCTGGAACTCACTCTGTAGACCAGACTGGCCTTGAACTCAGAAATCTGCCTGTCTCTGCTCTCAAGTGCTGGGATTAAAGGCATCTGCCACCATTGCCCGGCTCTCTTGGACTTTTTAAGGACATTTTTGGGTAGGGCTCCACTGATCTGTGTGCTGTTCTCTTTATTAGTTGCTGATTTCCAGCGTGCATGTGTGTGAGTGGTATACACACACACACACACACACACACACACACACACTTCCCTGGGTATTCCTAGTCTGGTTTCCTTTATGCCTTTGGTCTTTTTCCTGGAAGGTCATAGCCACCAGGGAAGTATGTGAGGGAGGCACCCAGATTTTCCCTCCTGTTCTAGCGTAGTTCTTTAGCTAGTGTCTGAGCCTGTACCATCTCAGATGCAGCCTCTCTTCTACTCTCATGTCCTCTCTCTACAGTCATGGTTCCCCTACACCTCGCAGGTGCCCAGGTCCTGCATGTCCCTCTCAGTTGGCTTTCCTGTCCCAAGTCCTCAGATAAGCTGTCACATCCCTGTCCTGCTTGTGACTTGAGTCCCTCCCACCTGCCCAGCAGCAGCACACTGCTGGGACCAGGCCCAGGTCACAATCCAGTTTTCTCATCACACTGGTGAGAGGCTGCTATGTGGGAGGCGTGCCTAGGCTGACCTCGGAGTCTGTCGATGGTGTGTCTGACTCTCGCATCCCCTGGCAGTGGAGCTGCATGGGCTGGCTCTTTGCTCCTTTCTCAGGTCTGCTTTGGTTCCCTGCCCAGTCACATCTGCACAGCACAGTGTGAGGGATCTACATGGAACCTTGTAGGGTGTAAGTTTGGGGTCTTATCACAGTGCAGCTGTCTGTAGTGTCGCCCAGCTAGTGACCTTGGCACCAGGAATCCTGCTCTGTGGTGAGTGTTTTCCCAAGGAGGTGTCAGAGGCTTGTTGCCTGGGTCATTTTGATTAGAAGTCCTAGAAGTTGTCAGGAGGGTGGGTGAGGCCCTGGTGCCTGCTTGTCTAGAGTCTGTGTGACTCGCTTGTCTTTACACAGCCAGGTCCTGCCCACCTATGACAGCCTGGACGAGCCATCAGTGAAGACCATGAGCTCCATCTTTGCCTCCTCCCTCAACGTGGTCACCGCCTTCTATGTCATGGTAGGAACTGTTCCATACCTGCTCCTTGATGCACAGCAGCACAGCACTCAAGGCCCCATGTGGCCTCTGCCGTCTGTCTGTGGAGGTTGCAGATGGACCGCTGGCTCTCACCTCTTCTGAGTCAGCGTCTGTAGGTGCACTGTGTTTGTGGGGACTCAGAGCATTTCAGGTCCTCAGCTGAAATGCTTGTCTGGAGTCTGTGTGACATGCTTGTCATGCAGGCACAGGCACTTCTGAGCTGCTTCTGTCCTGGACTGTGTTGTATTTTTTTCTCATTTTGTAGAAAGAGTCTTACTTTGTATTCCTAACTGGCCTGGAACTTTCTAAGTAGACGAGGCTGGTCTCAAACTTGGGGTGCTCCTCCTGCTTTTGCCCCCCCCCCAAGTGTGAGGAATACAGGTGAGCACCACCACTCCCAGCTGTGCTGACATTGTGTAGGACTGGTCCCAGATGCTTTAACTCTCTCCACGTCATTGCTAATTCTCTACAGAAAAGCCTTCCCACTAAAAAGAATGGTGCTGAGGTGGCTGCAGCCAGCTACGCTTGTGTGTGGTGCATGGGATACCCATGTGAGAAGATGCCCAATCCACAAACATTATGACCATTTTCGTAGTTTCCTCCTGCTCCCTCTAAGAAAGGGCTTCTCTGTGTAGCCCTGGCTGTCTTGAAACTTGCCTTGAAGAACACGCTGGCCTCAATTCAGAGATCTGCCTGCTTCTGCATCTCAAGTGCTGGGATCAAAGATGTGTGCCATCACCATCTGGCTCTTCTTATTAATATACCTGAGTGCTGTAGTTATTTATTATCTCTGTCTATCTATCTATCTATCTATCTATCTATCTATCTATCTATCTATCTATCTATCTATCTATCTATCTTTGACAGGATCTCACTGTGTCACTAAATCTCGCCTGAAGCTCACATGTAGTTTAGGCCTTGAACTCCTCCTGATCCTCCTGCTTTCTCCTTCCACACCCGGCTTCTCTGTGTTGTCTTTAAGTAAAATTATAGGGATCAGTAAGCTGCCTCGTTGGTAGAGAGCTTGCCTTGCATCCATGACCCATAGGTTTGATCCCTAGAACCATGGAGGGGAGAAATACTGTCTGAAATGAGAATGGAAGCGTGCTAGGGTCGTGCCTTAGCTCCCACCCTTTCCTATGGTAACAGACTTCTGAGTGGTCATTGCAGCAACGTCCAGTCCTGGTCTTCTGTCCTCTTAACCCCACAGTTATTTCACTATTTGACTATTGACTATTTGACAGTTATTTCACTATTTGACTATTGACTATTTGACAGTTATTTCACTATTTGTTTTGTTTTATTTTCCCCCCAGTTTTGTTTTTTTTGAGGCAGGGTCTTACTGTGTAGCCCAGGTTTACCTGGAACTGTCTCTAGCCTCCTGTTTATGCCTCTTGATAGCTAAGATCACAGTCCTGAGCCCCTACACCAGCTCCTGATTGAGTTTGAAACCAGATTAAGAGTGGCTCCTCTGGAGCTGGGCATGGTGGCACACGCCTTTAATCCCAGCACTCAGGAGGCAGAGGCAGGCAGATTTCTGAGTTCGAGGCCAGCCTGGTCTACAAAGTGAGTTCCAGGACAGCCAGGGCTACACAGAGAAACCCTGTCTCAAAAAACCAAAAAAAAAAAAAAAAAAAAAGAGTGGTTCCTCTGAAAGAGGCATTCTAGAACCTTCCTTTTCATTTTTGCCTCATTTATGGTTCTGTTGAAGGTATACTAAATTGCATGTCAACAGCAGTCTACCTCTGTCATCGGGAGCCTTAGGACTGAAGGGCTGAGGAGTGCTCTTGTCCTTGTGAGGGTGGGTCTTGTGCAAGCTTCCCTGGGGAGGTACTCTAAGGCCAGTCTGGGACAAAGACAGACAGACAGGGAGACAGGCAGTCAGAGAGTGATTGGTAGTGGACTGGCAGAGACAGAGCTGGCCACATTGCTGTTTTTTTCTCCTCCAACAGGTGGGGTTTTTTGGTTATGTCAGCTTCACTGATGCCACCACAGGCAATGTACTGATACACTTCCCCTCCAACCCGGTGACAGAGATGATCCGAGTGGGCTTCGTGATGTCTGTGGCTGTGGGCTTCCCCATGATGATTCTGCCATGCAGACAGGCCTTGAACACACTGCTATTTGAGCAGCAGGTATGGTTCTCTTGGGTTAGCTCTGTGTTTTCATGACAATGGTCCTAGGAGTGTTTCCTTGTTAGAAATAAACAGACTCTGTGGGGTATGTGTGTGTGTGTGTGTGTGTGTGTGTGTGTGTGTGTGTAAGTCAGAACAATTTTTAGAAGTTGATTCTTTCCTTATGTTGTGGCTGCAGTGATTGAGCCCAGATCATCAGGCTTGTGTGGTAAGGGTTTTTACCTGCTGAGACATCTGACTGGTCCAAACAAACTTCAAGTGAGGTGAAGTCTTGGCTTGTTTTCAGGGGAGTCTGCCATGTTTTGCAGGTTGGCCTTGAATTCAGGATTCTCCTGCCTTTGCTTTCTGAGTGCTGGGATCACAGGTGTGTACCACCATGCCCAGGTGAAACTAAGTGGCTTTTGTTGTTCGCATGTAATTTAACTTTTTATTTAGTGATGGTAGTAGAACTTACATGTCATGGTTTGTGAATGGAAGTCAGAGGAAATGGATGGGGTCCAGTTCTCTTTCTTCACCTCGTGGTTTGTCTGATCAGCCAGGATTCCTGGTGGCCAGAATTACAAGGTCACTCTAGCACTTAGGGTTAGAGTAGTGCTGGTCCTAGTGTGTAGGCCTCAGTAAAAACAACCGGCACAGAGCTCCTGCCTGCTGGAGTCATGCAGTGCTAGTGTTTGTGACTCCTGCCCATGGACTTGGCTGCCAGTGACAGTAGAGAGGCCCGGTGCCACAGGCTGAGTGCCCTCACATGCTAGCTCCTAGTGTACCTCTTAGTTTTACGTACCTGGATGCTATGCAAAGTAGAATTTAGGACTTTGTCCCTTGAGGGGCAAAGGTGAGCCAGCTCTGTGGCCATAGGCTCACCCTACTACACCCTGTCCTTACTGTACAGCCTCACCTGTGGGTTCCCAAGGCCACTTCTCACTGCTTAATGTGAGCTTAGTGTGTGCATGTGTTTCGGTTGGAACATCACTAGTGCGTTTTTGCATAATGTACCCCTTCTTTTGCAAAGTTGTTTGGTTTTGTTGAAATAGGGTCTTACTATATGTCTGGTCTAGACATCGCTATCCAGACTAAGGTAGCCTTGAATGCAAAGAGAATTACCTGTCTATGTCTCCCAAGGGTTGGTGTCCATCTCTTTTGTAAAGTTAAACGTTAATAATGGAACAAAAAGAATTATTAAATAAGTTCACTGCCAGATAGTGCACGTCTTTAATCCCACACTGGGAAGGCAGAGGCAGGTGGAATCTCTGTGAGTTTGAGGAGAGCCAGACCCATCCAAGAAACCATGTCTTGAAAAATAGTGCACCTGCTTCTCGGCCTTTTCCTTCACAAGCATGTGGCTGTGTCCCTCTGTCTATCTGTTGACAGGGCTACTTTCCCTTCCCTCTCCTCATTTTTCAGTGGATCTATCCATGGAAACCTCCAACATCTTCTGTAGATGTTCTATTGATGGCTTTTCGACTTGTCCTTAGGAATATCTGACACACAGGTTCCTGCTTCCTCCTTTAGAGAATTTCTTGGTCAACTCCCAGTGTGCTGTGCCTGGGATTCTTGGGCCGTGTACAAACTGTCATCCTTATTCAATGAAAGATTCCAGCTGCAGCTACCTCAGTCTAGCCTGGGTTAATGTCTCTTATGAAAGTAAGTTACTTTGAAATTCTAGTTCTGGGAGGCTCAGTTATTTCTAGTCCAGGAGTGATCAATATGTTAGTCAAGTCTTCCTGTATGTCAGTTCATGTGAAGATCAACAGCTTGAGGCCAGTACCTCTTGTGGTGCCACACCTCAGAGTGTCCTGTATGCAGGCATGGCAGGGTGTTGGGATATGCCACATCAAATCCTTCTCCACTTTCTTCCTTTCTGGACTTTGAAATTGTTAAGTGTACACCATGGATCTGTTGGGAATGATGATAACAGCTTAGCGTGTACATGTGTGTGTGTGTGCGCGCACACGCGTGCATGTGTGCATGTGGATCTTCAACATGCTCTGAAGCTACACCTTGACGAGATGCTGGCTCACTCCACAGGGCTGACCCTCTGGAGTCCACTGTCCGGTTTGTGTGTCTAAGACTGTTTTGTCTTTGCTCTAAGAGCAGAAACAAAACCAAAAAAGAATGTAACACTAACATTTCAAAACAACGTTGTAAGCTGTACAGCCCGGGTTGGGAGTAAAGCACTTACGCCTGCTTGATATTCTATTGGCTTCCATTAAAGCCGCTCAGCCAGATCTGATTATGCTAAATCTGATTATGCTGGGACAGTCACCTGCTGGGTGAGCTCCCTCCTGGCCCGTGCAGAGATTGGATTGCTTGGCAGAGCCCTGTGTGGTGTTAGGCCACTGGAGAGTGGTCATTTCAAAACTGCTTGTTTTTGCTTTCTTTCATGTAGCAAAAAGATGGCACCTTTGCTGCAGGAGGCTACATGCCCCCACTCCGGTTTAAAGTCCTCACCCTCTCGGTGGTGTTTGGAACCATGGTTGGTGGGATCATGATCCCCAATGGTAGGTGGACAGCCCTGCAGTGACTGGCCCTGCTGCCTCTTTTCTGTCCATAGTTTTG
Source organism: Mus pahari (assembly GCF_900095145.1). Lineage (NCBI taxonomy): Eukaryota > Metazoa > Chordata > Mammalia > Rodentia > Muridae > Mus > Mus pahari. The sequence continues at coordinate 87,275,200 of NC_034603.1, read as the reverse complement.
CTCTGTTCTTGTTGCATGGGAGACCCAGGGCCCATGTCCCTGGCCCATGCTTAGCATTCAGCTAACATGACTCCCAGAGTCTCATGCCATTTTTTTCTAGTATCCTAGTATGCCTAGAAACTCAAGGTCATACCTGTTCCCAGTAGGCTGGTTGTAACTTGGTGTCTCCAAACACCAGAGCAGTGGCTTCAGCCAGCTAGCCCATTGTATCCTTTTCACAGATACCTTACAGCAAGGCACTAGGGCACTTGCCAAGTGATGGCAGTGTATATGCTAAGCCGTGTGGAGCCGACTTCTGATTTTCTGTAGGAAACCCCCTATGGTTGGCCATTTAAACATCAGCTGTCAGCAGTTTCCCAGAATGCCCTGCTCTGACAAATCTTAGTGTATGAGGAAGAAGAGGAGGAAGAGGAGGAGGAGGAGAAGGAAGAAGAGGAAAGAAAGGTGGAGATGGTGGTAGAGCCCTCTAGATATAGCAGATGTCTGTCCACTGGCACTCAGGCAGCCTTTACAGTGACCCTATCACTCATAGGTCACTCATAGTAAGCACGGGCTCCCAGTCACCCCTTGCTGTCTATTCATTTGCAGTGGAAACCATCCTTGGCTTCACAGGAGCAACGATGGGGAGCCTCATCTGCTTCATCTGCCCCGCTCTGATCTATAAGAAAGCCCACAAGAATGCCCCCTCAGCCCAGGTGAGTGGGTCCCTCCCCCAGGCCATCTGCACTGTCCCCTGGGTGAAGATGAGAGCTGCCCACCAGGTGGCCTGGCCCTTAGCCAGTCTAGTCAGGGAGAGGTAGCAGAATAGAGTCTCCAGCCCAAGGTCTTCAGACAGGTTCTGTCAACTCATTCAGTGTCATACACAAAGAATACTTGGTCAAGGAGATGTGGGGAGTGGGCCATACAGGGAGATTGGTCTCTGCCCATCTCAGGGCTTCCCCAGAGAGGACACTTTCTCCCGATTTCCTAAGACATGACACTAAATCTGTTCATACTGTGACTCAGCTGTCCCCTCCAGGAGATACTGGTTCCCTCAGTGAGCACCACTGCTGCATTAGAGGGTGTCCTAGGAAGACAGTGTGTGTGCAGGCATGGGCGCTGCATTAGTGTGGGTGTCCTAGGAAGACAGTGTGTGTGAAGGCGTGGGCGCTGCATTAGTGTGGGTGTCCTAGGAAGACAGTGTGTGTGCAGGCGTGGGGGCTGCATTAGTGGGTGTCCTAGGAAGACAGTGTGTGTGCAGGCGTGGGCGCTGCATTAGAGGGTGTCCTAGGAAGACAGTCTATGTGCAGGCGTGGATGTGCTCCTGCTCTTTTGTTTGTTGTTTTGGTAATGTAGCTTTCTGCTGTCTTTGCTTAACATGCACGGCAGGTTGCTCCTCAACCACAGGTGCGAGTGTCCAGTGCTGCCGTTTATTTTTAGCTGTATCCTAGGAGTTCACTGTATGGAAGTTCCATAATCCTAGTCTCCCACTTAGGCATCTCCAGCTTTTGACACAGGTGTTTCCCTGTACATGAGAACAAACCTGTAGAAAGTATTCCGGAAATGAGACAGAGTGGGACCTCCCACCCTGTGCCTGGTAAGGTCATGACTCCAAGGTGTCTCTTACCATGTATGCCTTTCCTTGGCTTCCACACAGAGAGTGGGGCCATCATCTCAGACACACAGCCGCTTAAGTTCTTTGTGGTTTCGCTTCCTTCATCTGGAATTGTGTGTTTTCTTATTGATGTGTACTGGTAGGTGTCTAAGATGATGTGGGCTTGGATACTGTGAGTGAGGCTTGCAGTTTGGGTTCCCAGCACCTATGTGAAACTTTGTGGGTGTGGTGGCCAGCCAGTAATCACAGCACTTGAGAGACAGAGACTGTTCTGGAAGCAGGCTGTGTAGCTAGACTTGAATCAGAGAGCTCCAGGCTCAGCAAGAGACCCTGCCTCAGTAAGGTGAAGAAGATACCAGGCAATGGCCTCGGGCCTCTACTTACATAGACACTGAAGAAAGGTGCAGTGGATGTAGAAAACAGTTCTTACATACAGCGTCACTCGCTGTATGACCTGAACCAGAAGCCCTCCAGGCCAAATTAGATATCATGGCACCCCAAAACTCCTAGTGAACCCCTCTCATCCTCTGACTCTGCATCTCAAAAAAAGGTTACCATTGTCTCTTGTGGTGGTGCGAGCTAGCTAGCTTGGTGCAGTGAAGTCTCATGATATCCGTCCCATGTGGTGGTTTACAATCACTGCATGATGTCTGTCCCACGTGGTGGTTTAGTCACTGCATGAGGGCCTTGCTGTTACTCAGGTGATCTGTAGGGGTTGTTTGTTTGTTTGTTTTTGAGACGGGGTTTCTCTGTGTAGCCCTGACTGTTCTGAAACTCCCTCTGTATACCAAGGTGGCCTCAAACTCACAGAGATCCTCCTGCCTCTGCTTCCCAAATGCTGAGCTCAAAGGTGTCCAGTACCATTGCCCAGTGGTTTATAGAGTTTTTGGTTTGTTTGGTTTTTGTTGTTTGTTTTGTAGGAGTTTTCAATGGAATGTGTATTTTTTCAAATACATACTTGTTTGGCTTTTTTTTTCTTTCTTTCTTTTTTTTTTTTTTAAGACAGTTTCTCTGTGTAGCCTTGGTTATCCTGGAACTCACTCTGTAGACCATGCTTGTTTTGAACTCTGAGCTCCACCTGCCTCTGCCTTCCAAGTGCTGGGATTAAAGATATGCCAACACTGCCTGCCGCTCTTTTCTTTCTTAAGAACATCTCTTTTCCCCCCTCATCTACATTTACGTATTCTGTGTCCATGTGTGTGCATGTGTTCTCATGTGGCAGTTGGAGGACCTGTGGGAGTCATTCCTCTCCTACCATCTGGATTTCAGAATTGAACTCAAATTGCCAAGCTTTGCAGCATGCACCTTTATGTGCTGAGCCATCTCAGTGGCCCCATTTAAATTTTTAAAATTTATTATTCATAAGCTAGTGGATGTTTATGAGTGTGCCTAGTGTCCTTGAAGGCCAGAAGGTGTCAGATCCCCTGGAACTGGAGTTGTGAGCCTCGTGTGGGTGCTGGAAATGGCCCCATGTTTCCTTAACCCACTGAGCTGTCTTGATGGCACCGTATTTTGAAAACAGGAACTAACTTTGTAGCCCAGGTGCTGGGTTATACGTGTAAGTTACTTTATGTGGCACTGGACATCTTTTGGTGACAGAAGTTCTGAGTTTTACTTTGGCCCAGTTTATTGGCTTTTCTTCTCTTAGTGCTTTTTGGTTCTATTTAAGAAAAGTAGAGATATCTGCCTGTCCCAAGTTCTAAAGATCTATTCTGGTGGCTTTTATCTTTCACCCCACTTGGGATCAACCTAAGTGACACAGGACTCATGTGGTGGTCCAGTTGATCCACACTGTCCCCTGCTGTGTCCTGTTGTCTATTTGAGGCTCTTGGTGCCTCTGTTGACTGGTGCGCTGGTCCCTCCTGTGCCTGTTCTGCCTGTTTTATGTGCTGAGCCTTCGTGTTCTTCCTCCATGGTTGGTACAGGGAGGCAGATACTCTCTCCCTCTCAAGGTGCTCCTTGTCAGTGCTCCTCGCCGTCAGAGCTCCTCGGCATGCTTGACCTGCTCCAGAATAATTGCTGACTAGATTGTAGAGGTGATAGCACCTCCAACTGACAGTATTTTCCTAATATTTTTAAAGATTTATTTTATTTTGAATAATATATATTCAAATGAGCAGATGCCAGAGGCCTTGCCTCCCCTGGAAATGGAATAATAGGGTATTGTGAGCTGTCTGACATGGGTGCTGGGAACTGAACTCATGCCTCTGAGAGTGCGAGATGTGGTGTGTGCTCCTAGCAGCTTAGCCATCGCCACAACTCTGCACAGTATTAGATTCTTCCCACTGGTGTCTTCTCTTGCCCACAGCCTCATAGACTTTTCATCACTGTGACAAACACCTGTGCGGGAGACTTAGGACAGATTGATTTGGGCTCACAGTTCCAGAGTTTTGGTGTAGTCCTTGGTATGAGTTACAGTGGTATTGTTACTGTGATGGCAGTGTGTGCCAGGGCCTCTCACTTTTGGCATCCAAGGAGCAGAGAGAACAGGCGAGATGGAGGAACACCACCTCTGTGATGCCACAGTGTCCGTGAATTGCTTCATCCCCTGAGAAAGGCGAAGCCTTTGCCCCCCCCCCCCTTCTCCCTCAGTGACCGGTTTCTCCGGTCAGAGACCAAACATGCAGCACTGGAGTCTTTAGTGGGATGCTTCAAATCCAAGCCATAACAGTTTCCAGAGATTGGGGGCTTTGAGGAACTCTGAATGTACATTGGAGAGTTTCAGCTCCTTGCTGTTGGTTGAAGTGTGCTTCATGGTCTGATGTGCGGTATGTTCTGTAAATGCTCGGGCCTAAAGTCACAAACTGGGCATTTTTGTACTGATTTTTAAAAATCTTATCGGTTCTGAGAAAGGTACAGTAATTCCTAATTGTAGATTCGTGTCCTCTGAGCGCTTTGGGCCTGCCTTTCAGTGTGAGGCTGTGTTGTTAGCCGATGCTTTGCCTTGCGAAGCGCCCACCCCCTGTGTGTGGAGACCCTGTCCCTAACTGGTTTAACAGCCACTTATGCTGCTCTGCTCAGGTTGGCTTTCCCAGTCTTCGCCTTGGTTTGTTTTGTGTTTGGTGTGGGTGTGTGTCTGTGGTGATTAATATTGTTTGTCAACAGGATCTAGAGTCATGTAGGAGACAACCCCCTGGACGTGGCTGCCTTGGCTTGATTGATATGGGAGGAGCCACTCTAACTGCTGTTCCAGGGCCTGGGGTCTGGGCCAACTAGAGAGGAGTGAGTGGTTGAACACCAGGGCTCATTTCTACTTGCTGACTGCTCATGCAGTGTGACCAGCCGCCCCATGCTCCCGCTGCTGGCCCCACGCTCCCACTGCCACCCCCATGCTCCCGCCACCTCCATGCCTTTTCTGAGCTTAAGCTGCTTTTGTCTGGTGCTTTGTTACAGCAACAAGAAGAGCAACAAATGGTCTCTGTTCTTCTTCCTTCTAATACTCTTGGTGTGCAAGGGTCAAGTGTAAGGGGTGTGGCACTCTGCCTGCCACCTGCAGAGTCAAGTTCTTGACTTGGTACACCCACTGACTTAAGCTAGACTTTCCATTTGTCTTTGTCTAGAGGTAGACCAGGTTGGCCTTGAGCGCAAAGATCCACCTGCCTCTGCCTCCCAAGTGCTGAGATTAAAGGTGTGTGCCACCACTGCCTAGCTTGTTTTTGTCACCACGTGACCTTGGCTGTCTTGTAACTCACTATGTAGACCAGGCAGCCTCTGCCTCCTGATTGCTGGGATTAAAGGCAGTTCCATCCACCCCAGGCCATTACTTATTAACGTGGGTGTTGGAGTGTGTGTGTGTGTGTGTGTGTGTGTGCGCGCGCGCGCGCGCACGCGTGTGGTGTGTGTGTGTAAACTCAGATCCTCGTGGTTATACAGCAAGCATTTTATGGACTAAGCTGCCTCGAAGCCCTCAACATCATTATTGCTTCTGTTATGAATGGTTTCTCACAACTGCAGGCCTACACAGCTCTTTGACTTTACAGTGGTGTGAGTTCATACACACTCAGTAGACGCTGTACATGGACGTTGACCTTCTCAAGTCAGTGCTGTGGAAGCTCTTGTGGCACTGGGTGACAATGGCAAGCTGTAACTCCATTCTAGCCCACTCTCAGAAGTCAGTGACATTTGACACTAGGGGTGGCAGCTGGGGTGGTGATGGGCATGTCTTTAATCTCAGAGCTCAAGAGGCAGAGGCTACTGGATCTCTGAGTTCGAGGCCATCCTGGTCTACAGAGTAAATTCTAGGACAGCCAGGGTTACACAGAGAAACCCTGTCTTAGAAGAAAAAGAAAAGACGAAAGATGGCATGTTGGTTAGTGCTAATCATCGGCTTGACAGCACCTCTGATCACCTGAGAGACAAGCCTCTAGGCAGTAGATGGTGGGCTAGATTAGGTTAGCTTCTGTGCATGCTTGTGAGGGGTTATCTTCATTCCCAATCAAATGAGATACTCATTCTAGTAGTGAGCCGAGACCATCCCTGGTTGGGGCGTCATCGACCCTAGAAGTGAGCTGAGCAAGGGTCCCCTCTCCCTCTCCTTCCTGCCCAGGACACAGCTGGCCATCTGCCACCGGCTCTTGCTCCCGTGCCTTTCTTGTTATGGGGAACTGTACCCTGAAACTGAGCCAAAGTCAACCCCTTATCCCCAGGCGCTGCCGCCAGGGTGTTCATCACAGCGACGGAGAGGAGACTGAGGCCCAGGTGCATTCGCCGTTATTTCCAACTTTAGGTAGTTTCAAGTTGGGTTTATCAAGGTATAACCCCACTGTAAATCTAGGAGCGGCTCCCCTCAGTTCTGATTGATGTTCCAGTTTTCGTCCTTAGTTTTCTGTGGTTTAGTCCTGTCTTCTGGCATGCTTAGTACTTTTCAGTCATGTTTAAGAAACTACGGAGGTGCCAGGCGTGGTGGCGCACTCCTTTAATCCCAGCACTCGGGAGGCAGAGGCAGGCGGATTTCTGAGTTCGAGGCCAGCCTGGTCTACAAAGTGAGTTCCAGGACAGCCAGGGCTATACAGAGAAACCCTGTCTCGAAAAACAAAAAAAAAAAAGAGAGAGAGAGAGAGAGAGACTACGGAGGTTCTGAGTGCTGTGACACCCCCCCCCCCCAAACCCCGGGGGGGCCCTGTGACATCATGGGCAGAACTGTAGCTAGCTGGGGTAAACTTGGGTTCAGTGTGCCCTTGTCCCTCGGATCTCATGTTGCCGATTCTTGCTGCCTTTCATCTTGGCATCATCTCACTCTCCTCTTGGCAGCTGCTGCGCTCTCTCGTCTCTGCTCTCCCCTGGCCTGTACCTGAGGAGAGCGGCACACACAGGCGGCAGCTTGCGTGGCTTTCATTCTCTCCCTCAGGCTGTGGCTGCTGGAGCCTGTGCTCCAGTTCTCAGTGCCCAACCTGCTGCGTCACTCTGGAGTCTAGACTGTGGCCTTTCCCTGAGTGCTTACCTTGCTCCCTGGAGTTGTTGCCCGTGTCCCCAGCCGGGTGACCACAGTGTTCTCACCTAGTGCTGTAGTTAAATGGGGAAAACGTGCGAGACCGGCTTTCTGCAGGACTTGCTGTGGCAGCTTTGCAGTGAGGTTAACTCATTGCCTATTGGGTGGCATATGATCTCCCTAGTTTGTCAAGTCCTACTGTTTAACCTCAGCAGGGTAGCGGAGGGTAGGATGGGAAGAAATCCTAGTTAGAGAGACTTTCTTGGGGCTGGAGAGTTGGCCCAGCAGTTAAGAGAATCAGTGGCTTTTGAAGGAGACCCGCTTCTGCATGGTAGTTTATAACCATCTATAACCTCCGACCTCAGCGGGCATAAGGCAGGCATGTGGTGCACACTTGTGAAGGCAAAGCCCTCATACACATAAAATTTATAAATGTAAAATTTAAAGGAAGAAAGATTTTCTCTGGCTGGGGATTTAACTCAGCGTGTAAGAGTATTTCCTTATCTTTCAGAGAACCTGAGTCGGGTTCTCAGCACCCACGTGGTGGCTCACAGAGTAAATGCCTAGTTTCTCACTTAGTTGGCCTACATCAGTCTGCTGCTGGTCTCTCCCCTCTGCTCTCTCACCACCACATTGCTGTAGCACCTGCTGCATTTGCTTGTTTTTTATATCCTGGCCTTTGTAGCCCAGGGTCTTGTGTAGCCCAGGCTGGCCTCTAACCTCCCACATAGCCAAAGATGTCCTTGAGCTTCAGCTCGGCCTGCCTCTGTCTCTCAGGTGTCATGTAATGCTAGAGATCTGACCTAAGGCTTCATGTGTGGTACACCAGGTCTCTACCAATTGAGCCATGACCCGGTCTACCTTTCCTTCTTGAGGATCTTGACTGTTTGAACTCCTTTCTGACTGAGGTAGGAAGATACTGCAGTTCTGCTGTGAATCCTCCAGCCTCTCTTGCTGTTCTCAACCAGGTGATCGTTCGGGCTGACTAGAGCACATGGTAGCTTCCATACTGTGAAAAACATTCTCTGGAAGTATGGCCAGGTCTGAACCAGGAACCAGGCCCTGTCCCAGCTGCTCCTGCAGAAGGGACAAGCTGAGCCAGCTCCTCAGGTCAACTGAACGTTTGGCTCAGTGCAGTGTTTGCTCTCTGCTCGGGGACCTCACAAAGAGCCAAGAAAGGCTGGTGGGCAGCTGGTACGAGGGTGCGTGAACGAAGAATGACTAGAAAGCTAGACAATGGCCCAGTGAACGTCAACAAAAGCCAAGTTTCACCCAGCAGTTGCTTTCTGTCTCTAATCCTGAGTGAGGCTGGCTGGCCTTGTGAGCTGCTGTTTGAGGGTCTCCTGCTATGAAGCCAGCAGGGGGCGCTGCAGTCCCAGAGATGCTTACAAGAGTAGTGGATTCTTCCAGGAAAAAAGGCTCTGCTGGCCCCACTTTGGAATCAGCTGATCTTGGGCAAGTGTGAGTGGCACACACCTGAGTACATAGCAGTAAACTCTCAGCAGGTCAGTGACTGTCTTGTAGTCTGCTAGAGTGAGGTGCCTGCGGCAGGGGGTCCTGCTCATCCACACTGTTGGCACCGTTGGTACTGTTGGTACCGGAATCAAGGTGCTCTACTGAGCTGGGGCCTGGCCTTGGGTCTATGTTCTATCTGTGGAATTCAAGTGTCTGGACTGTTTTGTCCAGGACAGAAAGATGTGTTCTCTACCCAGTCCTAGGGCTCTACAGTGTTAGGAGTTAGGGCTCCTCGGGAGGCCACAGCGGAGCTCCTTGAGGGAGATAGGATGTTTATGGACTGTGGCCCTGCTCAGACCCTTGTATTTCCCAAGCCTGAGCTGCATTGTAGGGGGTGGATTTGTGTCTTTTCCTGGCTGGCTCTGGACTACATTAAGATGGATCGATGCCAGAATTGCAGTCAGCAGGGTGCTCTGAAATCAGATGTCTGGCACACCGGATCCTGCTTATCGACCAAGATCCCTGCTTCAAAAACAGCTCTTCTGCTGCAGGAAGCTGAGGCACAGCTCTGGGAGCCAGGCTGACTCTGAGGCTAGCTGGGTCTTCTCCCTGGGCCTGAGGCTACCCTGGGCTGGCTCCCCCTTCCAGACTGTCTAGCCTTCCTTGCAGCTGACAGAACTGGAAAGGATCTCAGAACTCAGAACGCCAAAGGAACTGTTAGCACTGCATCACACACATGGTGGCAGTACACAGTGGCAGTCCGGATACCGACCCACAGCCCAGTAAAGCTGGGACAGTTTGGGACCCTGGGCTTCCCACACTACCCAGGATGTGTGTTCCTGCTTGTTTGCACTCACTGAAGAAGCTTCGTACCTGTCTGTGGTCAGTAGCACTTAGTGTTCTTTGGGTATATTCTGTTCTGGCTGTGGCAAAAAAGTTGCCAGGAGCTTCAGTTAGGTGCCTGCCTGTTGATTGGTGCAGTCACTGTGCAGGCTGCCACCACAGGTGAGAACATAGTTTGATGTCTTTAACCTTGTTGTTCCTGTGGCTCCCTCAAGCTGAGCAGATCTGGAGCCCTTGTCTGGGGGTCTTCTGCTGCCACAGAGGAGAGGGTGAGTGTGTGACAGTGGGCAAGGCTGGTCTGGGGCCCTCAGAGCCAGCAGGTGACAAGTCTGCATATGGGGTGAGTCCAAGCAGTAAGACGAGGCTCAAGACCATCAGCTGGGTGTATAGTGTGCTGGTGGCCAGTAGACATCCTTACAGCATGCAGAGCCTGTTTTCTTGATCTCAGGAAATGAGTTGATTGTGCATCCTGCTGGCCTGTGCTCTGTGGAGCAGGGGTCAGCATCTTTTTCAGAGTGGGAGTTGGGGACACTCAAGGTAGGAGCACATCAGGCATCCAGTGGACTGAGCCTGTTTCTGGGTCCCATGGATTGTAGTCCCATGGAATATACTACAGCCTTGTCCTACGACTGTACAAGTCCCTGTGTAGTCTATCTTCATTTCCTGCGTAATGTGTTTCTTAGTGTGCCTGTATGCCCTGAGCTGGCTTCCCCACCTCTCCTCAAGAGGAGGACAAGTGGGGGCTGGAGACCTCCTGTCCACTCTACTCTGTCTTGAGAACTTTGTGAACTCAGTTTCTAAGTCGATCATAATGGGGATTTTTCTTTTTGTTTTGTCTTTGAGACAGGGTCTCCCTACAGAACCCTGGCTGTCTTGGTACTCGCTCTGTAGACCAGGCTGGCCTCGAAATCAGGGATCCCCTGACTTGCCTCCTGAGTGCTGAGATTAATGGCATGTGCCATCACACCTCGCCTGTAATTGGAGTTTTTCAAGAAGCTTGTCTCCCAATATCAGCAGAGTTAATGGGTTTTTGTTGTTCTTGTTGTTGTTTTATTTTCTGGGTGGTGGTGGTGGTGTTAAGCTCAGAAAGCTGAAGGTTGAAATAAATCATTCAAAGTCATGGATGAAATGCTACCTTCTTGTTAGTCTCCATGGAATTGGTGAATGATAGTCCCCATTGAAAATAACTGACATGAAATGACCAGCAAATGTCCCTACCTTGGGTCCAGGCCACTTAGGAGAGCCCTCTTGGTTGGGTGCACAGGGGACAGAACACCAGGCCCTGTCAGAGTCCCCCAGGCTCCATCCTCATCAGGAACTGGGATTCTATTATGGAGCAGCAGCCCTTCATCTTCTGGCCCACTCACTGCTCTCCAGGCCTGCCCTGCCCCACCAGTGGGTGGGAAATGCATTTAGGGAGAGACATTTTTTCTCGTGGCTCCAGCAAAAGGTCATTTCTGCTGTCAGCTGGAGAAATACTGAGTGTGCTCTGCTGTTAGAAGGTGGGGTGGGAGGCTGACTCTGGTAGCCTGCCAGAGTCAGTGTCACACTGAGAAAGAAGGGCATTCTGGGTCCAGACCATGATATGAAGCCCTCTCTTGGCTCCTTCAGTGGCTGATTTAAACTTCCATCAGGATCCTCTGACCTTTGTATTATGAGCCTGGTTTCTGTTCTTTACCAGGCCGGAGCTGGGGAACAGGAGCCTTGAAAACAGAGGTGAGGCCTAGGACAGGTCGTGAGGGCATGGTATGGGTCATCAGGGCCCAAAAGAATTTTCAGAGACTACCTCCTAAGACAGCCTCAGCACTAACCAGTCATCATTGCGCTAGCCCGCACCCTTGCCTTCTTAGGGAGCTGATGCCTCCCAGAAGCTGTGACCAGACTTGTTTTGTTTTCCTGAGATGACTGTTGGTCATCCCAATGAGCGTTGAGCCCTGAATCTTTTCTTTATAGGAAGGATTAGTATGGTGAGTTTCAGGAAACAGCCTCCACAGAGCTAAGAAAAGAGTTTAGGGTATGGTGAGGGCAGGGGTCCTGAACCCCTGAGAACTGTAGAATGCATGCACCGACTGAAGGGGATACAGGTAAGACAGTATCCCTACATATACTTTGGCTCACTGGATAGCCATGGTTCCTGCCGGAAGGGTCAGGGGCTCTAAGACGTCAAGGCTAAGACAACCTTGTCAGCTCCTCTTGCAGACTGTGCAACCAGAAGTGACTGCCACTCAGGAAGCTTGAGGAGGCCAGACCAAGGCACAAATAGCAACACCTGTGCTGGGAGCTTAGCAGGTGTCTGGTGGCACAATAGGAAGGGTTTGTAGTACCATAGAATTTATTATCAATTGTAGGGCCCCTCGAAAAGGAGGAAAAGGCCCCTATGAAAGCCAAGCAGCACATTGAATGTAACCCTGGTGGGTGCCCATGGCCTCTCCCACCTCAGATGAGAGGTGAAGCCTGTATCCCTGGTTATCCCGGCAGGGTATCAAACCTTGCCGGGTCCATGTGTCCAGCTGTTATTTGGAATTGATGTGGGTAATGTGATGGTGGGATATCCAGCCTGTGTGGCCCACAGCCGGTGGACAGGCCTACACTTTGGGGTCCTTGGGGAACATGCACCTAAAGAAAGATATGCCGAGCCACCACTCCACAGTGGATAGTTGCTCAGAGAGCCTTGCTTCTCTTACCACAGTGGTTGAGAAACTTGACCTTAGCCTGGCCTTGTGGTGCACAACTCATCCCAGCCGTCGAGCCTGAGGCAGGAAATTTGTGAGTTTGAGGCTAGCCTGGGCTATGTAGCACCCTGTGTCAGAAAAGGAAAAAGAGAACCCTACTCAAGTACTTCCAGGAAGCTTCAGAGCCTCCGTCTATAGCTTCCAGCTGGATGCAGGGACTATCGTCATTCCTCCTGTCTTGGTGTCTGTGGTCCAGGTGGTGCTCTGGGTCGGCCTGGGCATCCTCGTGGTCAGCACACTCACCACCCTCTCTGTGACCGAAGAAGCTCCTCTGGACTTGACGCAAGAAGCTCGCAGCGGCCGACGAGGAGATGCTGAGGGCGCGATGAAGGTGGAGGCAGCCCGGCTATCAGGTACATACACAGGCCCCAACCCAAATCCCTGCACTTTGGTGGTCTGAGTGTCCATAGTACCAGCTCATGTCATGGGGAGTAATTTCCAAGTAACCCCTTATTTCTGCTTCAAGGATTCCTGTCCCCTGTTAGTAGCCTTTGTCCTGTGAGTGATGGAGCTAAGTGGGAGGTTCTAGGCTTCTGCCCAACCAACCCCATTCCATGAAGCTATGCACTCTACATGGAGGCTGGCCAATGTACTGCCACCTCTGTGCAGGTGACGCGGGGGATGGCACTGTGCCATCTTGGGCTCAGATCTTCATGTCTGGCCATTGTGAACATTGATGCGTATTGCCCACATGTTTGTTTTAAGGATGTAAGTTTAAGCCAGTTTTCTTGTTGACAAAGCCAGCTAGTGTATCCCAGCTTAGTTCACTGTCTCATGTTCTTTCTTCTTGCCATTACTGGCCATACTGTCTCAGCAAGGGTCTTGGTGGTGCCCCATCTCCCCGTCTGTGCTCATGCCACAGGGATCCAGGATATGTGTTTTCAGAGTCACTTTCTGTGTCTGTTTATTCTGGTTGATGTACCCCAGGCCTTCCTAGGCATAACTGCTAAGGGTAACACAGGGCCAGTATTTGCCATCAGGCTGAGGCCCCAAGCCTGCCTGGCAGCTGTGAGTATCAGTAGATGTGGGTGTTTTAGCAGGTACTGTCTTGGATAACAGCAACCCTGGCTTCTCTCTCTGGCAGTGGTGGGTGTTACACATTAAACTAAAAGTCAGTGAGGTTTGGGTCCAGATTTATGAAACATCTGTCTAGCTTCAGCTCTGGGGAGGCTGAGTAGGGAAGAGCCTCGTCCTCCCTGGCAGATTTTGAGCCATTGTGGAAGTGTTGGCTACTCGCCTTCCTCAGATACAGTGCCTGTAGTGTACAGAAGAAAAAGTTCTACTGAAGGGCGCTCTGTATGATGCACCTGCTGGGTGCTCCTGGGCTTTTAACACTGCTGATGCCGAGACGTTTGGGTTTCTGTCATCTCTGTTGGGTTCCACATCCAATGCCATCATCGCCTTGGTAGCTGCCCCAAGGTTCTCTCCTAGGCCACCCTCCTTTGTTCACCCCAGAGCCCAGGTAGCTGCAGATGCTCTCATCTGTCTTCCTGGATTGGCAAAGGCAGAGAAGAGTCCCTCCTGTCCCAGATCCCAGGAATCAAGAGGCCAAGAAGTCAAGGTCACTGGGGACCCCCGTGGATAGCTGGGGTTCCCAGAGGCTGAAGACAAATGATGAGAAGCTGTAGAGGAGGACCGAGCATAGTGTGGCCGTAGAGCTGGACTGGGAAGAGGTTTGCTTGAGGAAGGAGGCGCACATTGCATGCCCTCCCTAGCAGATTGAAGTCTAATGCCACTGCCTGTGGCACCAGCAGAGGACAGGTGTTGACGTGGGAATGGCAACATGGAAAGGGAGAGATGCATGGTGGTGACAGAGGCATTCTGGTAAACCGGCGAGGTGAGCATGCTCCCTTGCTGTGGGTAGCGAGGACATCATAGCACTGGGTACTGTTGGTCACCCCAGCGGAACTCACAGTTGTGTCTCATTGGGCTGATAAGTAGTTTCTCCTCAGTCCACACCCAGGCCCCTGTGGTTGTCCTGTGCCTGGCTGTCCTGTGCAGCTTCTAGTCCTAGCCAGCAGCTGTGTCCCATCTCTGTAGAATGTACAGGCGGCCTGCTCACCTGTGCCCTCTGAGACAACATCTGGTTTCCATTTCTTCATGAGGCTGTAACAACACACATGGCTCCTCTCAGAACCACATACCGTCTGTTTTTAGCTAATTCTGTTTTCTAGCCACCGGGCCTCCTGCTTAATTGAGGTCTTGCCTGGTTTGGGCAGGGCTGGGACTAAGAGCCTCCTCTGACTGCCCTGTCAGCTGCACCATCGGGTGCTAGGGACTTGTTTATTGATCTCTTTGATGGTGTGGGGGGTCACAGACGGAATCTGCTTGTTGTAGTGAGAGCCCAGCACATGCTGTCACTGCATTGTACTCTCACATGGTACACATGACTATCAGGTGCTGCCGAGGCCCCATGCTTGGCCTCGTGGACCTTTGGTGAGTCTGGCTGAGTCCCTGTGAATGCTCAAGAAGACAATTATCCATTTAAAAAGTCTAGTTAGGCTGTCTATCTCTGTGCCTGATGGTTCCCTAGATGGTCTTGGGGACAATTTGGATTTTGTAGTGTCCCGGCTCCTCCTCTGAACACTTTCATGCTGTTGGTTCCTTTCTTCCTCTTGCCCACCAACCTTGTGCACCCTGGGAAAAGACAGCTCAAGCCACTCCCCAGGCCTCCTGCTTCTGCAGTATGGGGGGCAGCACTGGTTAGTTAGTGGTTAGTAGAAGTTAGGGGGCCATGCCACATGGCCATGGGGTGCCGTGTACAGGTGACCTCAGGTCCCTGTCAGGCACATAGCTGTATCCCAGAGTCCTAGGATAGACCTTTCCTCTGCCTTCTTGTCATCGCTCCTCTCTGGGACCTTCCATGCTTTCTGCTGCCACCTGCCTTGGCCACTTGTGGAGGTTGTAGAGGCCCCAGAGCCTTAGATAGTGTCAAGATTCATCCAGGAGAGACCCTGCTACTATATGTTCCTCCCTCCTTAGCTGACCTCTTAACAAGGGTCCTGTCACCTCTCCTCTGTGCCTCATGAGGTTTTAAAAGCACTTTGCATCATGTGCTCCTTTGTCCTACTATTTTCTTGTTCAGTTTTTCTCCCGAACTATCCGGGAGATGCAGTGGGCTCGTTTCACAGCCTTCCCTCAGGTGATGGTTCTCATGGGACCTGCTGGTTCAGAAGGGTTCCCCTTGGGTAGCTGCTGACCTGTCAGACCTGTGTATGCTGTGGCTGAGGTGCTGCTCAAGGGGCACGGTGCTGGCTTTCCCTTGCACCTGCTTCATGTGCAGTTGGAGGAGGAACCAGGAGTGAAGGGCTCAGAAGGCTTCCTTGCTGTACAATGTTGGTCCTGGTCATTAGCTTAGCCTTCCAGCTCACAGGAGCTTATTGTCTGAGCCATAATTGGACAGATGAGCTATGGAGCCATCCAGCCTTAAGCCCAAAAGATTGGGTTGTAAGTCAGACCTCAGCAGGTAACACTTTCCTCCCTGAAGCCTGGAGCACAAAGCAGAAACTGGTTATTAGGACAGCTGCCTAGAACAGGAGAATGCCAGGCCATTTCTCTTGCTTCCTCAGGAACCTGGGTTGCTGAACTCTTGAGAGGTGCGACTGTTGTTGCACCAGCAGGACCTCATCCAGAGGGTGAAGGGTTTTAGCATCTCTGGGTTTGGATGCCAGCATGCACGGATGAACATGAGTGTAGGAGGCCAGTGACCAGCAGACCTCCACTGGGATGTGGAGCCTGCTGTCCAGCTCCTCAGAGGCAGAAGCAGCCTCAAGCCTGGTAGTTGGGTGGAGTGGTAGAACTTGTCTCCAAGAGGGCCAGGGGAGAAGGGAGGGCAGAAGGAAGGAGAGCACTTAGAGCCTGTAGCAAGCCCAGCTCCACAAGCAAGACCTCCTGAGGCAGGCCTTTGGGCCCTCTCCACACTGGATAAAGAAGGAAAGGATACTCTCAGTGGAATTGCTGTCTGGGAGGCAGGACTCCTGTCTGTCCCTTAGGGAAGCACTGCAGCAGGTGAGCGTGTGGCTTGTCACCTCATTGGTCCATCTGTGCATGGGAGGACAAAACATGGGTCTTTGCTGGCTCCAGTTACTGTCAGCAGGCCTGATGACTATAGGGGATGGCCTGTAGAGTGTGTGAGGAGTCCTACTCCTTGAACATTGCTGTCCCTCCTTGGGGCCATAGCAGGCCAGTCCTTCCCTTCTTGGTTGTCAGTTGGCCAGTGAGGCAGGTGAACTTTACCTCCACACTGTTTCCTGCTTCCACTCCGTGGTTGCCTTGAAATTGGAAACAAATGGGAGGGGCTGTGCAGGGTGAGAGCTGCCAGCTTTGGAAATTTATGTTTGGTTGTGGCTGAGGGCATTGTCAACATGCATTCCTGATGAAAGGTCTGTTTCTATCTTGGAGAGCCCATGTCCAGTGCTGGCCAGCCACCATGAATGACTGGAGCTCACTGCTGGTAGCAGGACTTAGAAAACCTTCACAGCCTCACAGCTTCTGCCTGACAGACCACTTCCTGTCCTGGAATACACAGGCTTGGCATCCTGAGAGACCTCTCAGCAGGGCATCAGGGCAGCCCATACCCGCATGGTCATTGAGCCAGATTCTTGCTGCCATGTGGAGCCTGCCCAGGGCTCCAGTGAGCAGCAGGCCGTGTCCTCACCGGAGCACTCATGAGACCACTCAGCAGATTGGCCTTTGCTGTTGTTTTAAAAGGTTTTTCTTGTTGGCTGGGTGATGGTGGCGCTCGCCTTTAGTCCCAGCACTTGGGAGGCAGAGGCAGGTGGATCTTTGAGTTCCCGGACAGCCATGGCTATATTAAAAAAAAAAAAAAAAAACTCAAACAAAACTTAAATTTTTTTCTGGTATGTGCATGTTTGTATACTATGTGTATGGATGCTGCCTGAGAAGCTTAGAAGATGCATCAGACCCCCGAGAAGTGGAGTTAGAGATGGTCTGAAACCCCTGTGTGGGTGCTAGGGACCAAACCAGGCCTTCCGCAAAAGCAGGCTGTGCTCACAGCCACAGCCATCTCTTCAAATCCTGTTTTCTAAGGTTGTTGTCCCTCTGCATAGTTCTTCAGATCCTCTTAGGATTGCCCAGCTCATGGAACGTGGGGTTTTTTTTTTGTTTTGTTTTGTTTTGTTTTGTTTTTGAGATAGGATTTCATGTAGCCCAGGCTAGCCTGAAACTAGCCCGGGGATGACCTAGAATTTATAAGATTCCCACACCCACCTCCACAGCATATGATGATGCCATACCTAGTTTATGTTATGCTGGTACTGTTATGCTGGCCCCTGGCCAGGGCCTGTGTGTGCTACCAGCCCAGCTCGGTCCTAAGCCCTCAAAAGTAGTCTTTTCAGTGAAGCTAGTTTTCTCCAGTACTATGGTTCCTGGTGGAACATGGATCCCTATGTATTTGTGGGCATGTGAAGGACAACTTTGGCAGCCTCTCCTTTCGTCTCACCTTGTGGTGTGAGTTTCCCCCACCAACAGCAAGAGGTTGACAGGCCCACCCAACCATATCCTTAAAGGCCCTTCAGCTTAGGCCTTAGGGACATTGCCTGGCTGTGTGTTCATGCTGCCACCTGGTGGTTGTGGACAAGTATTACACAGCATGTCATCTTACTACAGATATAAATTGAATTATGACGTTTTTTATTATGAATGAAAAGGAAGGATTCTGTGCCGTTTAGCTGATAATCATGATTAAACAGGAAGAAACCTCCATTCTTCCATTTGGCTTCGCTATATGGTCCTGATCTTAGGAAGACAGCCCCGCCTGTACCGGTAGCTTACTATTCTGTGCTTGTAGTCCAGGATCCCGCTGTAGTTGTTGCTGAGGATAGCCAAGAGAAGCCAAAGCCAGCAGAGGACAAAGAGGTACTGGAGCAGGCCCAGATCAAGGGTCCAGTAGATGTGCCTGGCGGGGAAGCTCCCAAGGAGAAGCAGGAAGCTGCACAGCTGGATCGCCCTGGCCAAGGTGAGTGCTAAGTAAATGGCACCAACCTGCTGCCTTGACAGAGAAAGGCGTGAGCAGCCCTGTGAGGGGCTCGCATGTCTTTCTGAGCCTAGACCTATTCCTCTTGTGACATTACTATTCTAGAGTCCTGGCAGTCCTCGGATAGCTGTAGAGGACCTGAAGTCATGGTCATGTCACACTTGAGAGCCAGAGGACAGTTCTGATTCCTAGGAACTTCAGCCTCCTCTCCATCTCCTCTACCTGTCCTTATGTCCTTTCAGGTATTGCTGTCCCTATGGGTGAGGCCCATCGCCATGAGCCTCCCATCCCTCATGATAAAGTGGTGGTGGATGAAGGACAAGACCAAGAAGGGCCAGAGGAGAAAAAGCCACCTCCCAGGCTCCCAGATGAAGGAGACCCTGCAGGCAGGGGGCAGGGGGCACCACCTCTGCCTGAGTCAGAGAAGGAGAAGCAGGATCCTGAGAGGGGAGAGGAAGGAAAGAGACCTGGGCAAGTCCTGGCAGTAGGAGAAACTGAACATCCTCAGAAGGTTCCAGAAGCAAATGGTCAGCCACCTGTGCAGCCCAGGAAGGAAGATTCCAGGCCAGGAAATAGGGATCCGCATCCAGCTCCCAAGGCCAGGGACTCTGTGGAGCTGAACGTTCTGGCGGCAGGTGAACGCAAGGAGCCTGCACAGAAGGCTGGAGGTGCCCCGTGGAAGCCCGTGGAGAGTGCTGCGGAGAGCGATGCTGGTGAGTGTCAGCTGCCTGGAGTTCATCACAGGGAGTTCCCTTGGTGGGTGCAGCAGAAATGGGTTAGTCCTTCTCAGCCCCCAGCCCTCTCATTTTACAAGATTAGCATGTGAATGTCACAGCCCCTTCAGCAGCTGGTGGAGTGAAGAAGAGCCTGGGAGCTTGACAGCTTCCATAATATCTGTCACACAGTTGTTGCCAGACCACTAAATGTCAGGTGCCAGGCTGTTCTCGTGGTGCACACGGGGGACAGTGCAGGAACGCTTGACAGGTAACACGTTGTTAAGTACCCGTCTAAGAGCTGGTTAGGATGGGGCTTGCATTTTAATTGGCTAAGGTAGTTAACATTGGCTCACTGCCATCAGCCTGAGATTGTTAAATATTTTTTTATTACTTCCCTGGTAATCATAAGGTTGAATATAAACTGTGCTGGGGGTGCTAGCTATAGAGCCATTTTAGGAAACATCTGCCAGCCCCTCACCCCACATCCAACTTTGACTTTCCAACAAACCAGCTGAGTCTCCCTGTGTGCAGGTGGGAAGGCGGGCCTCCCTGTACAAAGGCTGGAGGCTGCAGAGCAGAGGGAGAAGAAGGAGGCCGAGCAACCGGGTGGAGACCAGGCAGGGAGCAAGCTGGAAGGTGAGGCTGGCATAGCCCTTTGGGAGGAGCCCCAGTATGAGCTGGGGTGGGAAGGGTGCTCCTGGGTCCCTGCTGCCTCCAGTTTCTGCTGCTTGGTTTTTATGTTAAGGATAAGGTTTTTAATGCTCCAGTGACCCCTCGCTATTTCCCACCTCTCTAGGATTCTTTTTAATCTCCTCTTTTGTGCCCCTAACAGAGGTGTCACATGGTCACATGGCTCTTAACTACTATTTTGATTTCATCTTTAAGCAGGTTGTTAATATTTTCTCCACTCTTGCTTAAAGGCTGGGAGGGAGACCTTGGTACACAGGTGTGAAGACTCGTTTGAAGGCTGTGCCTGAGGTGGACCTTTGCGGTGCAGGTCGGGCTGGGGTGGCATTGGTGGTCAGCAGCATGCCCGTGTCCCCCTGGCACTTGAAGTTTGCCATGGCTGATGTGCCCTGAGTTCCTCTAAAGTTTCATGTCATTTTGGCTTTATGGTATCCCTGCGATGGTTCTTGTGCAGGGGATGCAGTGGTAGCCCACCCAGGAGCCCTCTAGTGACCACCTGTCCAGTTGTCTTTGGTGAACCCTCAGCTGAAGTCTGACCTGGGCCTGCCTTGGGTATTCATGCCCTGCAGTGGGTTTGAAAAGACCGAGGCTTTGCTTCTCACTCAGCCCTAAAGGCCAGACCTGAGCAGCTGCTCAGCCACTGCTCCTGGCTGACAGTGCAGACCTGGAAGGTAGAACCCAGAGCTTTCTTCTGTTTGGTTGGAACTCATAACTTATTTGTGGAACTTTCCCACACTTGTTATTTTTGTCTCTGGTTTTAGTCTGACTAAATCTGTTGGTTCCAGTTTCTGTAATCTGTCACCTAAACATGTTTGATTCTTTGATTGTTTTTCTTTCTGAAGAAGAGACTTTTCATGGTTTCCTATTGTGCCTCTCTTCCATATGCCTCTCACTGGGACGGACAGCTGAGATTAAAAAGCTAGTAGCAGGTACGGCTCAGGACTGTGATGTAAAAAAGCATGTGTGTGGAGGCCCTGACAGTGTGGGGACGACCTTGGTGGCACATGCAGCCCCTGAGGGCCCTGCATGAAGACGTGTCAGTCCTGAGGAGTGGCACCCCTCCAGACACAACATAGCCCCCCAGGTGGGGTCTCTGACCCTCCATCTCCCTCTTCCTTCTCAGCCCCTGTGGCCTTGTCCTTAGAGAATAGCCTGCTGGTGTCTCTAAGCAACNGAAACCTGAGCTAGAGACAGGGTTGGGGCTGCATGTACCTGCTGCTGTTTGTGTAGCCTGTGTCTCTCGGGAGGGCTTCCATCCCGGCCAGACACCTGCTCCTGGTAGGTTCTGGCTTGGGAAAGAAAGCCAGTCACCACGATGCTTCCTATTTGCCCTTGGGGCTTCCAGCTGGACACAGCACCTTTTTCCTCTCCCAGAGCAAGCTCATGGCTAGTCTGCTGAGGTGTGCAGGAGGCATGGGGCCTGCTCTTTCAGAACCTTGCTCTTGGCAGGTTGGGCAGTGCCAGCAGTGTGTGTGACTTTGTGTATCTTTATGTAACTGACAGTCACATGGTCGTGCAGTCAGTGAGGCAGCCTGGGGGACACTGTTCTGAGCTTTTCTGTGTGAAGGGAGAAGAAAGGAGCCCTGTGTTAGAAGTTCTTTCCTTCTCAAGCCTCTGTCTGGACCTTAGGCATTGGCAAGAGGACCAGCCGAGTTTCTTGAAGTCAGCTCTTTTCTTCATGGTGGGCCCCAACATCCTCTCCATGGTCCAACCTGCCTTTCCTTGCACAGGCTACTGAAGGGTTTGGGGGGACCCTAGGGCGTGCTAATGGGAACATACTTGTGACCCCTGGAAGGTCACTGGCAATGAATTGCTTTAGCTAGTTACTAGTGGGAGCCTCTGAGTGTGTGCCCTGTGCCTGGGAGCTGTATACCCCTGGCTAGCCTCTTACCTTACCACGATCTGCTTGCCTAAATCTTGTGTGCTAGGATTAAAGGTGTGTTCCCTCCCCACTCCCACACAAGACATTTTTATGCTCTGACACCTAGTCCCTAACCCATCCTTCTAAAGATGCCCAATTTAAAAATGTATGAGTTGTGAAGAAGATTAACCTGCCTTGGCTGCTTGCTGTGGGTAAGTGGCCCAGTGCTGACATGCTGGGGTGAGAAGCCAGCTAGCCCCTGCTGTACTTGCCACTGGCCACCAAGAGCAGCTGGGGTGATTGGGTGGGATACAGCAAAGTTGAATAGGAAGGCCTTCTTATCTGTGCTGTTTGTGGCGTGACTTCCCCCAGTGATGAGATGGAGCTCCTTCCTTCCTGGATTCCCAGCCACCCCCTGGTCTCCAGTCCACACTGACAGCTCTCATGCTCCACTGGAAGACTTGCAAGAAACTTTCTTAAAATAGTAACCCCCCCCCCTTTTTTTTAAAGGTAGCTTTTAGGTTTTATTTTCTCTTGTGTTAGTCCTAGAACAAATGTGTGAGGCAGTAGGGAAGAACCACCCAGCCCAGAGAACCTACAGCTAACTTTCTAGTACATTCCTTCTCAATTTTTGTGTGGACGTGCATTTTCAGCCAGAAACAGTCAGGGATCTGGGATCGACCAGTGTGTCTGACCCACTGAGGGGAGAGGAAAAGCAGGCAGGACGGCTGCTGCTCAGGGAGGCTGCCCTGGTTAGGGCTTAGCTCTCTAGCCTTAGCTCAGTGCCTCACTTGTGTGCCACTGGGACTGAGATGATGATGCAGATACGGGCATGGCAGGACCGACTCCCCATGGGTCACTGTTAGCATTGCAAGGCCAGCAGTCCTACCGGTGTCTGGCAACCCTATCTGGAGTGCATCTGACTTCGTGTGTCCCCACCAGAAGCTGGGAGGGCAGAGATGCTGGACCATGCCGTGCTGCTGCAGGTGATCCAGGAGCAGCAGGTGCAGCAGAAGCGCCTCCTGGACCAGCAGGAAAAGCTGCTCGCAGTGATCGAGGAGCAGCACAAGGAGATCCGGCAGCAGCGACAGGAGGGTGAGGAAGACAAGCCTAAGCCTGGTAGGTAGAACCCAGCCCTGGGGAGCAGACAGCCAGACAGGCCAGGTCTGGGGCGACTTTTGAGGCTCAGAGCCTGGAGTGAAGTAGGAGGTTTCAGTCTTGATGATCCTTTTTCTCTTTACTTTTATTAGGTGTGTGTTTATGTGTGTCTGTATTGTGGAGACTAGAAGAGCATGTCAGATCCCCTAGATCTGGAGTTACAGACCATTGTGAGCTGCCTGGATAGGTGCTGGGAAAGTAGCTCTGGTCTTCTCCATTCATACATGTTGAGTCATCTCCCAGCTCTCCAGTTAGTGAGTCTTAACTGCTTGAAAGTTCCTTTTTAGTCAGTGCATTAGCAACTTGTGTCCAATTCTTTGGCTAAACCAATGCTCACCTTCGTTCACAGCAGACCTGCAGCCGGAGCCTGGGGTGGCTGTACTCCGAGGACAGGAAGAGGAGGCTGAGCACGCTGGGGAGACATTGGGAGATGACCCTTCACAGCCTTTGCAACCTGTGCTTGGAGCTCCTAGAGGTCGCCCTGCTCCATCCCAAGACATGGGCCAGCACCCCCAGGGGGATGTCAAGATGCTGCCAGGCAGCAACCTTGCTGACCTTCCTGCTGGTGGCTCTGACACAGAGCCCCAGGGGGCCTTGACTAAGCTGAGAGAAGACCCAAAAGGTGCTGCCCTCAAGGTGGCTGGAGCTGTGAGGGAGCTGGTCCCAGGGGACTTGGGAGCAGTGCACAAGACAGCCCCTGCTGAGGTACCCAAGAGTCCAGAGAAGCAGATTGCCAAGGCAGTTGCCAGGCAGCGCCAAGATGCCTTTGGTGAAGGCTCCAAAGAAAGGAAGGAAACTGGAAAGGAAGCAATGGCCCCTGATGCTGATACTCAGAAAGAGGCTGTCCAGCCCTTGGTAGGAGCAGAAGCTGAGGACAAAAAATCCAGGCAGTTGGGACCCTCCAAGACCCCAGTTCAGGCCCAAGTCAAGTTTCACCCAGAACCCCAGGCCATCTTTGACACAGGTCAGGGCTCTCACCCAGAGGTAAGAAGTGAAGCCCCCCAAGGGGTTGACATACCTCCTGAGGAGCAGCACAGAGAGAAAGGGAACGCTGCCATCCAGGAGGCAAAGCAGAGACCAGATCCTAACTCTGGGCCCAAACTAGCTGTGCCTGGGGGTCAGAAGCCAGAGAATGCCAAACCCAACCGAGACCTAAAAGTGCAGGCTGGCTCTGACCTACGGAGGAAACGGCGGGATCTTGCCTCTCATCCAGAGCAGGAGCTGGCTCCAAAGGATGGAGTCATCATTAGCTTTAACTCCCTCCCTAATGTTCAGGTGAACGACCTCCGCAGTGCTCTGGACACCCAGCTCCGCCAGGCTGCAGGGGCTGCATTGCAAGTGGTACACAGCCGACAGATTAAACAGTTGTCTGGAGATCTGGAGGAAGCCTGAGAACCTGGTCAGGGAAAGGCTGCCGCTAGACATTGGACGGCAGCTGGTGTTCGCTGCTGGCACTCTGATCGGAGGCCACATTTTTATGTTCCCAGGGATCGGTATCCAAGTCCCTCATGATGAGTTGTGAAAGTCTAACCTGCCACCCCACATCACTTGCTCCAAGGCTACACCAAAGCGCTCACTAGCCCGAGTATGGTTTGGGTTTTGAGCCAGCCCAGGAAAGGCAGTGCTAAGGTTCAGCTCCGATGCTGCACCGTGGCACCTTGTCTGTTCAGATTCACCATCTGGCCAGTAGCAGTGCTGACAGCAAGGCAGGCAATTTTGAAGTTGCCAGTCTTCCTCTAACTTGCAATCTGTAACAGCCAGATTCCACTGACTCCATAGGGTGGGAAACCTGCGATAGGCATGTCTGTTTGCCCTGGGGTGGCCAGGGGTGGGTATGACTTGACTTGGGCTGGGGAAGGAGGCACACAGCTCTCCTGGTTTTTATCACCCACATTCTTTGAAGCTTATTATGAAACAAAAAATAAAATGCCACTGACAAGTCTCGAGTCGAGTTGGTTTACCTGCAGGAAAACACATTCAGGGTCCTACACAACACCAAACAGGCTGGAGGTCACGGGGACACGCGCCCCAGCCAAGTGCAGCTGGGAGACATCAGGCTCCCATGCTGATCCCTGTTTTAGGAAGGAGGTTGAACAATGAGCACAGGCTTGCCACCAGCAAGCCCTGGGATGTCTTATTTGTTGTTCTGTATTTGCATGGCCTAAAACCCAGTAGAGCTGCCCTTTGTCCAGCCAGTAATGCTGTCAGGGCATGCCCCTGTTGTTTTTGAGCAGAGAACACTGTTATGTCACTCCCTTGCCTAGTAAGGAGATTGAGGGACAAGAACCTGGTTTGTCCCCAAGGCCTGGAATGAAGGGCCTGAAGGACCAGGAGCCTCAGTGGGGTCCTATTTGGACCAGGCTACACCCTAGTTAGTGTGCACGTTCTGCACCTCTTGAAATATATTTTATTAGTTTTTTTTAAATTTTAGACTCATGTGTATTAATGTTTCCTTTACCTATCTCTGCACCAGACACATGCAGTGCCCTTGGATGTCAGAAGAGGGTGTCAAGCTTCCTCCCATCCTTTCTTTCTGACTCAAACCAGTTCCAAATATCTGGTGGAAAGATGCCATCTGGCCTTCCCCTCAGATTGGAGCTCTTGTAACCTTGCTGGGACTGGGGCTTCCTCATAGCTCGATAGTCCTGAATACTTTGAGATCATTCTACTCTCCCTGGTCTCTGAGGATCTGTTCTAGAAGTAGGCAGGACTGTCCTTGTCCTCAGATCTTCCTCTTAGCTCTCCCCTCCAACCCTGCTGTCAGCAGCCTTCAGGTAAGGGCATTTCTTATCTTAGAAAACACAAACCTAGCTGGGCGGTGGTGGTGGTGCCTGCCTTTAATCCCAGCACTTGGGAGGCAGAGGCAGGTAGATTTCTGAGTTCGAGGCCAGCCTGGTCTACAAAGTGAGTTCCAGAACAGCCAGGACTATACAGTGAAACCCTGTCTTGAAACCACCACCACCAAAAACCCCACAAATCTGCAGATTAGGGGTGGGGGAGTTGCTGGTAAACTATAAAAATGCTGAGGTAGACAGTGTTCCCCAGCCCCCAGCTGGGTCCTATAAAACCTGGGTCAACAGCCCGCCAATTCAGCTGCTAGCCCTAGTGGGTGCCAGGTCTAGTAGGTTATCTGTTCTGGAACAACAGAACAGGGCACAGAGTAAAGCTCAGGCTCTCCAGAGGACAGAACTGGTGTACAGATGGAGCACACCTTTAATCCCAGCACTTGGAGGCAGAGGCAGGTGGGTGGATCTCTCGCCGAGTTTGATACCAGCCTGGCCTGCATAGTGAGTTCCAGGACAACTAAGGCCACACAGAGAAACTGTGGATCCAAAAAAGAAAAAAAAAAAAAACAAGAAAAACAAAACCAGAACAAAACAAATCAGATTTCATCTGAGGCCAAGACATTTGCTGTGGTTCACTGTGGTCTAAGATGCAGGGTTCCAAGTAGGAAAACCAGGAGGAAGTTTTAAGTGCTTAGAATACAAAGGTGGTACACCAAGGCAACATTTGTCCAGTGAAGATTCAGCAGGAGGACTTCACAATACTAGAACCTGACTGGTAACCTCTGGGCTTCCAGGCTATGAGGAATAAATTTGCATTCTTTATAAATCCCCTGATCTCAATATTCTGCTACAACAGCCCCAGCAGACTGACTATGTGCTTGAGCAGTCAGTGCTGTATGGCTGATACAGCCATGGAAGCTGTCTCTATTGTAGCCAGTGAATGCATTCCTAGACCGAGTTTGGAGGCCTGAGACCAGTGCAGGTACAAGGACCTAAGGAGCCTGCCCAACTGTGGCTGGAGTACTTGAGGACAATTGCATTTCTTCTGCTCAGTTTCAGTACCAGGGTTGCCTGGCCCATGTGATCAGTCCAGAGAGGACAGCAGCACAAGCATATGGTAGAGGTTTTCCATGTCCTGTTGAACAAATGTTCAAGAGCATGCCTGCAGCGACCTACTTCCTCAAGTTTCTAGGACCTTCCAAAATAGAATCACTAGCTGGGGACCAAGACTTCACAAACATTAGTCCATGGGATAAGGTCTGTGTGTAAGAGAGTCTAATATTCACATCATGACAAAGCTAGAAGGCGTGGGCCCTGGAGGCCTGAGAGCTGAGCTGTCTGTAGGCCAGGGCTACGCAGGGCCGTGAAAAGCAGTAACCTGTCTGCTTCCTCGGGGTTACAGTGGAAGATGGAGAGAGAACTTTTTGCCACACAGATTTGAGGGAGCCTGAGTCCAGTGAGGCCCAAAGTTGGGAGTCTTCAGGGAGAAGATACAAGAAGCTACAGTCAGTGAGCTTCCAAGAGAACTTGACGATGATACTGGCAGGTTGGGAAGTCAGCCTGAGGAGGCTGGCCTTGGGTGTAAGCTTTTGAAAACATGGGAGAAAAGAATGCTTCTGACCCGTGGAGAACAATCTGTAATCCCTGGGCAATCAGACCAACATCTGGTCTGTTGAGACCCAACACCACCCTGTCCATTGAGACAGAATCTAGCTGCTCTGGGTCATAAAGAGCCAAGAAGTCGTGTCTTGAGATGGACTCAGAATCTATCAAACATGGGTTTTCTAGAAGCTGAAGAGATGGCCTAAGAGTTGAAAGCACTATTCCTCTTATAGAGGACCTAAGTTTGATTCCCAGCATCCACATGGCAGCTCACAATGATCTGTTCCAGTTCCAGGGGACCCAACACCTTTGTGACCCCCTGCCCACCAGTGTACTTATATGCATGCAGCCACACCTGTACACATTGAATAAATAAATCTTAAACTAAAAAAACCTGGGTTTCCCTACATGGGCAGGCCGGTTCCAGAAGTAGCCGTTAGGTGCCACATGGAGGCGCAGATTGGGACATGGCCGGTAGGCCTTGACAGTCCCTGGCCCTAGCCCTGTGCCCAGGATCCAGGGTTCTGAGGCAGGTGTAAACTGTCAAGGACAGTGTGACCTCCACACCTAGGAAATGGGACTGAGTAGTTCCCATGTTCCCCAGCAGGTGGCACTCACACACAGAATCCTCCTGCACTCTGAATTTGTTTCAAGCCCACTGTGTGAAGGCCAGGAGCCACCGTCCATGACAGGCTGCAGGGATGGCTGTCCCCCCACTGAAGGTCCAGAGAGAACCTCCTTGTTGGCTTTTGTCTAGAAGAGCCTCTGCCCATTTCCCGAGCAGCCATCCATAGGGCAGTTCTCATAGCACAGGCTTGCTCCCTTATGCTGTTTGCTGTGGTTACCACTGTGTGCCTTACTCTAAGTTGCCAGGGCAGGGGCACGACGAGCCAGACTTAGACTAAATACTATTGATGAGAACAGTAGAGGTTTTTTTGTTTTAAGATTCATATGTATGTTTTTGCCTGTATGTCCGTGTATCACATGTGTGCCTGGTTCCTGCAGAGGCCAGAAGAGGGCGCTGGATCCCCTGGAACTGGAGTTAAAGACGTGAGGTGCCATGTCAGTGCTAGCAACTGAACCTGGGTCTTCTAAAAGAGTAACAAATGCTTTTAACTGTTGAACAATCTCTCCAGCCCATGGTGAGAACAGGGTTTTGGCTTATTTTGTTGTTGTTGTTGTTTGTTTAATTTGTTTTGTTTTGAGGTGATTCTGTGTAACAAGCCCTGGCTGTCCTAAACTTGTTTTGTAGATCAGGCTGGCCTCAAATTCATAAGAGATCCACCTGTCGCCAGGCGTGGTGGCGCATGCCTTTAATCCCAGCACTTGGGAGGCAGAGGCAGGTGAGTTCGAGGCCAGCTTGGTCTACAGAGTGAGTTCTAGGACAGCCAGGACTACCCAGAGAAACCCTGTCTTGAAAAACCAAAAAAAAAAAA